>NW_022631131.1:0-144880 GCF_010015895.1 Lontra canadensis | reverse complement strand
ATATATATATATATATATATATATATATATATATATATAAAGGGTTTGAAACGTGAAGGGACCCCAAATGGAGGAGAGCAGCGACCAGGTTGGGAAAGTCACGGTTGCTCAGGTGGGCCACTGTACTTGCCATGGTGACGCTGGATTCTCAAATTCTAGGCTTATCTGCCTAATAGAGCACAGCAGTACAGTAATATCGTAAATAATGGTTTTATAATAGAGTCCACATACAGAGTAGGATTTGTGAAACAGCTGTGATATATGACCTACCTTACTGGGTAGGTTTCCCTTAAGAGAAGGAGAGCAATAAGGTGTGTAACCCCTGAATCTACATCATGTGTAGTGAAACCATTTGGACAATTTTCCAGAGGAAGTCGAGCTCAGCAGTGTCCACAACCAGACTCCTTGTCTCAGTCTCTCCCGTTGCCCAAGCTGAAGAGCTGAGAACGTGACATACCCCCTTTTACCATTTACATTCATCAGTCACCAGATTCTCAGTCTGATGCATCTCTCGCACTTGGCCTGTCTTTGCCCTCTTATCAAGCACTGTCCTCACTCCCTCAGTTGGCAGTATCCCAGCTGGTTTTCCACCCTGAATGCCCACACCAGTCACTCTTCCACGTCGCCTGCTTCCTCTCGGTCAGTTTCATGTTTTCACTCTTGAAGCACGTACTGTAAGCCAGACACCCTTTTAGGCACGGGGGATATGGAAAGATCCAGTTCCCATGGGGCTCACCTTTGGGAAGGGGGTGGGAGCCACAGGAAGACAGACAGGAAGCCAGCCAAGACTCAGACAAGTCAGTTTCAGACAGTAGTACCCATATAGAAGAAAACAAAGTATTCTCTATCTCCCCTACTAAGAATCCTTAAGGGGGCACCTGGGTGGCTCAGTCAGTTAAGCATCTAACTCTTGATTTCAGCTCAGATCATGATCTCAGGGTTGTGAGTTCGAGAGCCGCATTGGACTCTGCTTCCCCTTCTCCCTCTCCTTCTGCCCCCCACGCCCAGCTTATGCAGTCTCTCAAAAAATAAAAAAATAAAAAAATAAGAATCCTTAAGGGTGTCCCATTGCCTATAGATCTAAGCCTAAACTCCTTGCCTGTCATCTACCCCAGCCTATCTGGCTGGCCTCAGCTCCCACCACCCTCTTCCAAACACACTTCAATCCTGAACTCTGGGCCCATGCTTGCCATTCTCCCCGCATTCTCTAAATCTCACTTTCAGATCAAGCTTCAGGGTCATCTCTGTCTGGCCAAGGCCTCCTCACCCTCTGAGGGGCAGTTCATTGCCTCCTGTCTATAGGGTTCTGGAGATCCATGTGTGCTGGGGAAGCCAGGTGGGCTTCAGGGAGGAAGTGCAGTTAGAGCTTCGGGGGTGTTGTGAAAGGAAAGAGACACAGCGGCCATGCTGGGCAAGCCCCCTGGGCTCACCATGAGCCTGTTCCCACAGGGACTGGGCACCATGTTCTGGAGCTGCTTTCCTCCACGTCTGTGCAGAGTCATGTGAGGAAGAGAGAGCAGTTCTCCATCAGGGCGCTGAGAGCCTGGTTTGTTCAGAGAGCGTGTCTGCCTGGCAGAGCCCTGGGCCACACAGGCCAGGAGGCTGCACCAAGCCCTCCACGTCTGCTTGGACTAGGCACCTCCCTCCACCGTGTGCTTCCTGCGCGCACCCCCTAGCCCTTGAGTGATGCCAGCTCTAGTACCTTAGATGGTAGCCATTTGTTCAGTCCACCTCCCCCCGCCCCCAGGCTGTGAGCTCCTTGAGAACGGAGCTGTTTTATTATCTTGCAGCCCAGAGCCTTAGACACAGACATTTGATGTCAACATGTTTCAAGACAAGGCTGAGGAACTCCTGAGCTTATTAATAGAACAACACTGTTCAAAAATGCCATCCTTGGGGCGCCTGGGGGGCTCAGTTGGTTAAGTGTCTGCCTTTGACTCGGGTCATGATCTTGGGGTCCTGGGGTTGAGCCCCGTGTTGGGCTCCCTGCTCAGCGGGGAGGCTGCTTCTCCCTCTCCCTGCGCCTGCTGCTTCCCCTGCTCATGCTCACCCTCTCTCTCTTTTTCTGAAATAAATTTTTATTAAAAATGCCATCCTTAAAAAAGAAAATGCCATCTTCTAAGGCCAAGCCCAGTGAAAATAATTAATCTTGTATATGCGTTCTTTTCATGAGTCTCCTTTCAGTACATGTACCCCCAGTATGTTTGTGGGGAGCCGGGACCCCCTTCAGTGCTCTGTTCGCAGATGGGGGACTGCCGTGTCTGTCGAGTGACCCACGGCCACCACGGATTGAAGTCCTGATGCTCCTTGACCCTCAGGGGCTGAACAGGCAGATATAGAATGGTGTCCCTGACAAACCAGTAGAACCCATCTGTTCGGAGGAAGATGTGGTCCGGGGTCATGTCACTCCGGTCTTACTTAGCACCTTCATTAACGATGTGAGTAGAAAATAAACACCAGCGTTCACAGATGGTGCTAACTTTGGAGGTGCTGTTAACAGAAGCATCAAGACAGAAGTAGAAATGTAAGCAGGAAACACCAAAGATGTTTAAAAAAAAAAAAAATAGAACTCTCAAACAGGTTTTTGGGGTTTTTTTTTTTTTTAGTAAAATAAAGCCCCTTCAAGCACAAGCACAGAGATAAGAAGCTGAAGGGACGTGGGAAAGAAGGGAGAGCTCTAAGAGAAAGGTGGGGAAGAGGAGCTTGCAGACCTGGCCTCTTGTTAGAGATGATGGGACACGGTCCACGTGTCCCCTGACCCAGCCTGTGAGGCAGCCCCGTTCCCAGCAGCTGTCCCATTTGTTCTGTGGCAGGCTTTTTTGTTCGGTTTGGTGGTGTTTTGTCGTGTTGCTTCTGTGTTTGGTTCTTTCTGCATATTTGAGGGAGCTCTGGGTATGGTTTTGTTCTTACCATTTGGTTTTGAAAGGCTTCATTATCCCTCACATTGAGCATAAATTTGGGCATTTTGGGAGGGACAGAAAGACGCAGCCTTTAAATAGAGTCCAGATTCCAAATGTATAACGCAAAACGAAGCCGCCTCATCGCCACGGTCTCCGGTCCCCGATGGCAGGGGAGGGACACAACTCAGACACCAGCGGCAACCCCCAGCCTCCGGGGGTGAGCTCCCCTGAGCTGCTTTCAGCGTGCGGAGGCCACAGGAGGCCATGCCCTGCTTCACCTTGCCAGGGGACAGCTGCCAACACACAGAGAATAGGAACCTTCCGGTTGACAGAAACAGAAGCCAGGTGTCCAGGGAGAAACAGCCTTCCTCGGGGACTCCGAATGGAAAGTCAAGACCCCAAGATGCACCAGGGAGGAGTCAAAACAGCGCACAGACTCTCCAAGCCCCAGGACAGCGCCCCATCCTTTGACTGCCTGGAGCCAAGTGTGCCTGGCAACATCAACCATCTTCTGGCCCAGGAGTGAGAGACGCAAACACCCGGAAAGGGAAACAGACAAGCTGCGAAAGTGCGCATGCGGTGGGGGGCGTGGCCCCAGGCAAGACCGTCCCAGCCGAGGCCTCATTCTAGCAGATTCCGAAAGCTTTTGTACCTGGCTCAGGAGCGCCAGGGATCGAGGAATCCCACGCCTGCTGCACGAGCACTAGAAGAGCGTGGGGACTGGGCAGATGGGGTTCCCTCCCGAGACCAACACCCTGGAGCTGGGTCTAGCCTCCCCACTCCGCAGCTGGGAGGAGCTGCGTGACCCAGCCGCGCTTCCCTGTCCTCGTCCGCAGCACAGGCATCATCAGCACCCGCTAAGGTTTGGGTGAGGATTAAAGGAGGGGGCGCAGGTAGTAAAACGCTTCCTCCAGTGCCTTGTACACGGCAGGCTCTTGATAAATGCGTGACAATGGTCAGCCTCCCCTGCCCCCATCTAAGACACCCTTACATCTACACAAGGCACACTACTAAGCAGTACCAGCCTTCGCCGGCACGTCTCTGTTTATACATGTGTGTGTTTCCAGACTCCGTCAGTCCAAGCGCTCTTGTTTCCCGGAGAACTTCATCAGCAGTGGGGCAGCAGCACCTCATGCGGGAGAGCGTGGATTGACCAAGCAAGGTCGTGAGTCGCTGTGCAAAGGGACTCTTGTGTTCTGAAGAGTGAGCCTCACTCGTGCCTGTTAGTAGGTCCCTGCATGTAAACAGACCCTTGCTGAGAACCAGGCGCCGGGGGCACACTTCTCAGCAACCCTGCTCTGAAGATGCTCCAGGCTGGCCCCGGGTCTCCCCAGAGAGTCCCAGCCACCTTCTCAGTCATGGCTCTTTAAAAACCAGTATTCTGGGGCGCCTGGGTGGCTCCGTGGGTTAAAGCCTCTGCCTTCAGCTCCGGTCGTGATCTCAGGGTCCTGGGATCGAGCCCCACATCGGACTCTCTGCTCAGCAGGGAGCTGCTTCCCTCGCTCTCTGCCTGCCTCTCTGCCTACTTGTGAATTCTGTCTGTCAAATAAATAAACAAAATCTTTAAAAACAAAACCAGTATTCTTTCTCTAGACATTTATGAAACTCCTGTTTTGGAGGAGACAACGCACAAGGGGGCTCTCCACAGGGGGATGAAAACTACGCAGCAGTGCTGTGCTCAGAAGCATGTAGTAAACAGGGAGACCAGCTCCCGGGTATGTTCTAGTGACTCTCAGTGGCAGGACTCACAGGGGCGGAGGCTTGGACTCAAGCCTGGTTGCCTGGGTTCAAATTCTGATGGCGCTGTGTGACCTTGGCGGGTATTTTGCGTCTCTGCACCTTATTTCCTCTTCTGAAAATGCAGCTTCCCTCACCCAGTCATGAGAATCCCGTGAACCGGTATCTATAAAACTGTTCTTGAATTCGTTATTACACACGCATACCTTGTTTCATCGAGTTTCCCTTTACTATGCCTCACGGATCGGAGATGGGGAAGCAGAAGCCGAATTCTCGGAAGCACCTCCTTTTACTGGGCTTCACTTCCTCCACTGAACGCCAAGCATGTTTTTACAGTCGAGCAAGTCCCTTGCCGCCATTTTTCCCCGCAGCATTTGCTCACTTTGTCTCTCACGTTTTGGTAATCCTCCCACTATTTCGAACTTTCTCATTGTTATTTGTTAGGGTGATCCGTGATCAGTGGTGTTTGGTGTTACTGCTACAGTTGTTTTGGGTGCCAAGATCTGCCCCCATACAAGATGGTGAATAAGGAAATGTGTATGTTCTGACTGCTCCACCGACCAGCCGCCCTCCCCAACCCCCACTTCACGTCTCTCTTCCTCCCCTCCAGCCTCCCTATTCCCGGAGACACAACAGTCTTGAAATCAGGGCCGTGAATGACCCTACAGTGGCTTCTAAGTGCCCAAGGGAATGGAAGAGTCGCACATCTCTCACCATCAATCAGAAGCCCACCATGACCAAGCTTAGTGAGGAAGGCACGTCGAAAGTGGAGACAGACCAGAAACTAGGCCTCTCGTACCCAACAGCCAAGTTGTGAACGCAGAGGAAAAGTGCCTGGAGGAGATTAGAAGGGCTCCTCCAGCGAACACACGGACAGTGAGAAAGCGACACAGCTGATTACTGACATGGAGAAGGTTCTTGGGGTCCGAAAGAAGATCGAGCCAGCCACGACGTTCCCGGAAGCCAAAGCCTAATCTAGAGCAAGGCCCCAACTCTCTTCGCTTCTGTGAAGGTTGAGAGAGGGATGAAGCCGCAGAAGAAAAGTCTGAAGCTGGTGGAGGTTAGTTCATGAGGTTTAAGAAAAGAAGCATTTTCCATAACAGAGAAGCAGCAAGAGGAAGCAGCAGGTGCTGAGGCAGAAGCTGCAGCAAGATCTCCAGGAGATCCAGGTCAGATCCTTCATGACGGCGGCCATGCCAAACCGCAGGTTTTCAGCGTAGACAAAACAGCCGTCTCTCGGAAGACATCATCATCTAGGACTTTCAGAGCTAGAAAGGAGAAGCCCGTGCAAAGCTTCAGAGGACAGGCTGACCCTCCTGTTAGGGGCTAATGCAGCGGGTTCTGTGTACATCATCGTCTACTGAGCAGCTTCAGCCCACTGTTGAGAGCCACTGCTCAGGAAGAGATACATTTCAAAATACAGCGGCTCGCAGATAATGCACTTGGTCACGCAAGAGCTGTGAGGGACACGGATCAGGAGTAATATCAAGTCCTGTTGCAGAAATACATTTCCTAAGGCTCTAGCTGCCGCAGGTGGTGAGTCCTCTGACGGACCTAAGAGAGCAAAATAATGAAAACCTTCTAGAAAGGATTCACCATTCTCTCCTGATGCCATTAAGAACACTTGTGATTGGAGCCCCCAGGTGGCTCAGTGGGTTAAGCCTCTGCCTTCGGCTCAGGTCATGATCTTGGGGTCCTGGGATCAAGCCCCGCATCAGGCTCTCTTCTCAGGGAAGAGCCTGCTTCTCCCTCTCCCTGCTGTTCCCCCCCACCACCACTGGTATTCTCTCTTGCTCTCTGTCAAATAAATAAAATCTTTAAAAAAAAAAATGTTTGTGATTCGTGGGAAGAGGTCAAAATCTTAATGTTAACAGGAACTTGGGACAAGTAGATTCCCACCCTCACAGAGGACTTTGAGGGGTTCAAGACCTCCGTGCAGATGTGGCAGAAACTACAAGAAAAGTAGAATAAGAAGTGGAGCCCGGAGAGGGACAGAGTTGCTGCAACCTCATGATGAACCCTGAGTGGGGGAGGAGCTGCTTCTCACAGAGGAACGAAGGTGGTGGTTTCTTGAGATGTAAACTGCTTCTGGTGAAGAGGCTGTGAAGACTGTCGAAATGACCACAGAGATTTAGGACATGACATACACCTGGTTGATAAAGCAGGAGCAGGGTTCCAGAGGACTGACTCCCGACCTTGAGAGAAGGTTGGCTGTGGGTAAAATGCTATTGAACCGCACTGCCTGCTACAGAGACATCATTCCTGAATGGAAGAGTCAAACTTCACTTATTTTAAGAAACTGCCCCAGCCACCCCGACCTTCGGCAGCCAGCACCCCGATCTGTCTGCAGCTGCCAGCAGCGAGGGGAGACCCCCTCCACCAGCAAAAAGAGTACAACTCGCTGAAAGCTTGGGTGATGGTTAGCATTTGTGAGCAATAGAACGATCTTTTTTCCTTTTTTAAAGATTTTATTTGACAGAGATCACAAGTAGGCAGAGAGGCAGGCAGAGGGAGAAGGGGAAACGGGTTCCCCACCGAGCAGAGAGCCCGATGTGGGGCTCAATCCCAGGACCCTGAGATCATGACCGGAGCCGAAGGTAGAGGCTTTAACCCACTGAGCCACCCAGGTGCCCTGTAGCTGCATTTCTAAATCAAACCCAAGAAGTCACCTTTAACAGAGCTTCACACACCTGGGTCTACATACCCACATTCGTGTTTCCTTGTTCCCACGTTTCTTCTTGGCTGCTTTTGTCCCTCCTGTCTACCTTGCATTAGATGAAGGGGAGCGTCTTTCCCACTTCCTTCTACTTCTTCCCGTCTTATACGTTTTAGCTGAGCATTCTTGTTTCCCATTCGTTTTCTTTATGCCCATGCAGGTCTTAGGAAATCCAGAGTCATCCCCATCCTCCTCCCAGATGCAAGGACCCAAGTCCCTCCCTGAGAACCACCAACCTGTCTATCATGTTGTTGTTTTCCAGGACTTTATTTAGATCCATCCTCAACTGAACCCCCAAAGTTAGTCATTTTCATTTTTATTATTATTATTATTTACAGTGAATGCTTATTTAGATTTACCTTGGTGTCGGAGTTGGTCATTGTTTTGCCCGCACACCCAGGCAATTGGCTGGGTATAGAATTCTAGGTTGACGGTTATTTTCCTTCAACGCTTGGAAGAGTCTGTTTTCATTATTTCTTCACATTTGATGAGAAGGCCTACTCTTCCTTTGCAAGTAATGCATCTTTTTCCTCTGGGTGTTCTTGTGGTTTGCCATTTGGTGATCTGCAGTGGGTTTGCTCTTCAGGAGGTTAAAAGAAGAAAGCTTGAGGTCTCAGGTCTTTTCTGGAAAACTGTGTTTTCCCACACAGTGATTCCTTTGCCACTTTGCCAGGCCTGAAGGTAGACTCCAGTGACCCTTTCCTAGATCTTGGAGCCTGCCAGGGCTCAGCCTCCTCCCAGACCTCAGACCTGGGCATGATGCCTGCTCAAGCCAGCATGTCCCCAGGCTTGGCATTTGCTGAACCCTAGCCTCGTACTCCCTCTTTTCTTCTAACTCCAGGAGATTATCCTTGTTTTCCTTTAGCCTCCACTTCCGATTTTATGTGGAATTCTATTCATATTCCTAGACACCAGCAAGCCATCAGGGAAGCTTGTCAGCTCCCATCATGCCAATGGAATGAGCAGGGCACCATTGCTCACTCTGAGCTATGAGAGAACAGTGGACAGAGAGAAACACCCGGCTCAGCCCAGGATGGGGGCAGGCGGTTCTCAAGAGCTCTGGGGAATGACTGAAGGGATTTTAGCAGGAGAGGGACAGGATCTTTTTGTGCCTTAAGAAGATCTCTCTGATGACAATGTGGAGGACATGTGTGAAGGGGGGAAGGGGGCAAACTGAAGGCAGAGGAGTCTGTTGGGAGGCTGCATCGGGGCTGAGTTCTGGACTATGGTGACAGCAAGGGAGTGAGACCGAGAAAACGCAGTGAACCAAGAGGTTGGTGACTCGCTGTGGGCAGCGGAAGGAGAGGAAGGATCCAGGCTGACTTGCGGCTTCCAGGCCTCCATGATCAGGTAGATGATGACCACACTCCCCATCCTAGGCGTGATGAGAGGAGGGAGCCAGTTTTGGGGAAGGGGCCAAGAGGATGAGCTCAGCATTGAACACATGAGGACTCAGCTTAGGGTGTTTCTCTGGTAGGTGGTAGCAGATCTGTGCTTGGACCCCATGCTAAGATGGGGACACTGACTGGGTAACTGTCACTGAAACCGCAGGCATGGGGTGACACTACTGTGGGAAAATGTCTGAGAGGAGAAGGACTAAAGATAAAACTTAAGAAGTAAGAAGATACTCCTGTAGGAGTCCTTGTCCTTCCTTAAGTGCCAGTCTGGACATCCCCACCTCTGGAAGCCCAGGGCAGCTGAGGGGGCCCTCCTCTGTGGGTCCCATGCACATCACCCCATCAAGAACGGGAGCACCTTGAGCTCGGGACCCAGGGTCCAGCCAGGTTAGCTGCTCAGTGAAGAGCTGCCAGGCAGACCGCAGGCCAGGAAGAAATGGGCGATGGTGGTCAGCGAGGAGAAAGCAGAGGCAAGGCCACAAATAGGGGACATGGGTTTCTGCCCACCAGACCTGGGAGCAGACTCTGTTCAGTGATGTGGAGGCAGACGTGGGGCCTCAGAACAAGCTGCCTGCCGAGACAAGTGTCGTGACAAGGGAAGTTTTCTCTTCTAACTAAAAATGGTGACCCCGTGCCTCACCAGCAGCAACCCAGACAGGACTCGGGAGACCAGGAGTTGGGATACCCCACTCTCAGGACCAGTGATGTTGGCTTCAGTCTCGCTTTACAAGTGACCCCGACCCGAGTAGCCCTTCAGCCCCGAGAAAAACAGAAGTAGCATTTCCTGAAGCCGGGTTTTGAAAGACTAGCCTTGTGTGGTTTGACACAGCAGCGTGGGGCTTGCTTCCTGACGCGAAACGCACAGGGACAGCTGCACACACAAGCTCTGGCTGTCCCATCCATAGCGCATCCCAGCCACCACCCAAGCTAACACGTTGTATCCTAGAGGTGCCTAGAGAAGGGCCTGACTCTGGGCCCCGGGGGTCCGGCACGAAATGCTGACCACACCACTCACCGCTTGGAGAGGCCTCTATTTACAACCTGCCTGCGTCTGGTGCAAGGCGAGCTTCCTCCCACCACATCCTGTGTGCAAACCCGAGGGCACAGGTCGAATTAGCCTCACACTTGGGAACACCTTGCCGGCCCCCAGAGAACGTGCTCGCCAGGGCACAGCACTATACCCCGCACCCCCTACGTTCCCCCTTAGAGCACATTTATCCAAATGGGGTCACCACCCTTCTGGAGGGGAACACCGGCGACGCCCTTGAGAAAGTGGCCCACTCGTTTCTGGGTGGGTGGGGGTCTCCCCATCCCAGCTGCAGGGGGCTGGACAGGAGTGGACACTTCCTAGGCCGATTCAGCTCCCAGGGATACTTTGGTTTCCCCTTTCTGTGCAGGACCTACAAAGAAACCCCACAGTTCATGCGGGGACGCCTGTTGCTGGGGTCTTGCATTTACCCATGGATTTCCCTAATGAGGACCAGCGTCTAAATGCAAAATGAAGGAACGTAATTCGATAAAGGCCATTTGCCTGCAGTGATGGCTTGGAACAGATGAAACAAGATGAAAGTCCCCGAATTCCAGAGTTTGCTGAGCCATTAAGTCCTGTAACAGAAGACGGGGAGGAAAGCAGCCCTCCCCTTGCCGCCAGCCTCCAGCGGCAGCTGTCACTGGGCTTGGCGTGCCATCGGAGGGAGACACCCTGCTCCCATCTATAAAATCTGCCTTTTCTTAAAAAGATGAGGAAGTCACTCTAGTGCTCTAAAGATTTCTAGTGTGGTGAAGGTCCAGCCAGAGAGGTCAGCTGACGCTCCCAGAAGGTCTACTTCCTGGCCACCCCTGGAACCCAGCTACTGCTCTGTCCCCAAAACAGGCACAAGAAACCCCTAGCTGGTTTTAGAGCCATTTTGGGTTGAGCTTGAGATGAGAAAGAAAACACAGTTTGAGGGCAAGTTCTTATTTGTCCTTTATGCAAGATTGTATAGGGGCACCTGGGTGGCTCAGTCAGTTACGAGTCTGCCTTCAGCTCGGATCATGATCCTGGGGTCTTGGGATCGAGCTCTGCATCGGGCTCCCTGCTCAGCGGGAAGCCTGCTGCTTCTCCCTCTCTCACTCCCCCTGCTCATGTTCCTACTCTACTCTCTCTGTCAAATAAAAAATCTTTTAAAAATTTTTTTCTTTAAATATTTTATTGTAATGCACACACGCATGAGCAGGGGGCAGGGCAGAGGGAGAGGATCGCCTGCAGACCCTGCGTGGAGCACGGAGCTCACGCCGGGGCTCCATCCCACCACCCTGAGATCCTGACCTGAGCCAAGACCAAGAATCGGATGCTCAACTGTACCTCCCAGGGGTCCCGATTAGTCTTTCAGAGGAATCTACTTTTTTTTTCTCTCGTTATCGTGGCTTAAAATACACAGAACGTAAATTTACCATTAGTCACGTTTAGTACAGTTGCAGTGCTATGCAGCCGTCACCGCCGTCTAGTTCCAGAATATTCTCGTCACCCCAGAAGGAAACCCCATACCCTTCAAGCAGTCCCTCCACACCCCACCCCTCTGTTTCTATCCCTGTGGATTTGGGTGTTCTGCACATATCCTGCAAGTGGAAATACACAACACATGGCTTTTGTGTCTGGCTTCTCAGCTTGTTTTCCAGGGTCCTCTGTGTTGGGGCCTGTGTCAGTGCTTCCGTTTTACGGCTCAGCGGTATTTCACCGCGCGGATATGCCACTCCGGCCCTTCACTGGCTGACAGATATTTGGGTTATTTCTACCTTCTGTTTATGGTCTGTGAAGCTGCCGTAATCAGTATGGTAAATGTTGTTGTGTTGTGTGAACTTCTGCTTCCAGTTCTCTTGGATGTGTCTCCAGGAGTGGGAGGACTTGCTGGGTTGTGGGGTAATAATTCTGTGCGACTTGCTGAGGAGCCGCCAGACTCCATCCACGTCCTCCCACTTTGTCACCCATTGGTGGCTGTGTGCAGACAGCGCCGGCAGGTGTTGCTCAGCCCAGCCCTGAAGACCAGAAGGCTGTTCTCCTTGCAGCCCACGTTGTTCTATCCTAAAACCATCACATGTAGCCCCTCACCCCTGACTTCTGCCCACACCCCACAGCACTCCATGAAAACAGGCTGGGAATCCGGACAGGGCCCCTCAGGGCTCTGCCGAGGGAAGGAGCAGGAGCACCGGCACGGACTGTCACTTAATTTGGGAATAGAGAATATTCCTTTGCTAAGGGGCAGGCCTCCCATTTTACAGGCTGTCTGGCCACTTTCCCTTTGGGATGAACTTCACAGGCTGGGCCTGCTTCGGCCCTCACTGAGCCCAGCCTGTATGAGTATTTGGAGTTGGCGGAGTTGTGTTGCTGGCGGCAGGGAGCGGTGTGCGGAGCAAGGGACATGAGGCCTGCGCACCACACCAGCGCTGCGTGAGCCCTGTTAAGGGCCCTTGCTGCCCTCTGGGACTCGCATTCTGGAAGTGGAGCCCAGACCGTGGGCTGAGGCTGCTATAAAGGCTAGCGGAGATGCATCCAGCCCCGCCCAGTGTAGGAAGCAGCAGCCTGGAGCTCCGGTTCTCTGCCTGGAGCTTTTTCTCTCCTACAACCCCCACCCGGGGGGCTCATTTACAAGGTGAAGTTGGGCCCTTGTGACTTCCTTCTGCAATCTACATAACCGGTTGCTCTTCCCTCTCCCACCAGCCTCACCCCTGCACCGAGACTTGAGAGCAGATGCTAGAGATGCCCAGAGCCCGAAAGAGGGAGGAAGAGTGAACTCAGGGGCCACACTGCGTGGACACCGAACTCAGGGCTGGGGAGGGCTGGAGTCAGAAGGACCCTACTGAAAGTAGCCTTTCCCAGTGGTACAAACATGAGAACATGGGGGTCGCTAGTGAGTACCATCCCCCCCCATTTGGAATGTGGCCCTTTTAGAGCCATTTTGAGGACTTTCTCTAGAACCCATTGCGTGCACACTACTGTACCATGGAGTAGGTGGGGGACACAGACGCAGAAAGCGGGAGACAGGGCCTGTCCCCAGCAGTGCACTGAGGGAAGACATGTGCCCACTACCAGGCAAGGGCAAAAGGGATGCCTCTACCAGAGCCAGAAGAGGGACATCCCCAGGGGTTGTGATTCCAGCTCAGAGGGACCCAGAGGCGGTGCCAGGTTGACAAGAGGGACCAGGAGGCTGACTAAGCCGGGAAAGGTGCAGGATCCAGGTCCTAGAAGCATCTGCAGCCACAGGCAGGGCTGTAAGGGGGGGGGGGGGGGCTTTCCTTGCCCTGGGCTAGCATGACAGTGGGGACCAGGAGCGCAGGGCCCTCACCGAGACCCCACACAACAGCCCTGGCTCCCCCAGGATCAGAGCAGTGCCTGAGTCACTGCCTCCGCCGGGCTCTATTTATGTCCAAGTCTAGTTAAAAATATCTGTCTAAGCCAAGGTTTTAGCTGCAGCTGACAAGACATTAAGTATTAGATACTTAGTGCCCACAAGTGATAACCACGAGCCTCCTCCTGCTCCACCGTCTGCCTCCGGGACAGACCAGGAAGAAGGCAGGTGGGAAAGAGGCAGGAGGAAGCCCGAGCGCGACATCCTTGGCCACGTGCAGACAGGTGCCGGGAAGCCCCCGCTGCGGCGTGGAGGTCCCTCGTCCGAGGGGCCGCGCCTCCCGTCAGGCCAAGCACGTGCCCGGAAAGCACCTCGCACACACCTGGGCACAGCAGAGCTGCGTGCCCTGCCAGCCCACCCAGCGCCCCGGATCCCGGCCAACACAGGCCCTCCTCCTTGCATCTCTGGCTCCGAGAAAGCCGAGGGGCACAAGCCACGGTGTGGGGTGTGCCATTGTGTGAGAGCGCACAGGAGGTGCCCGCCACTTTGCATGTGTTCCTCCACTTGGCAAAGAGGTGGCGTCTGGAATGCCCGCAGCGTGGCAGCCCGCGGCAGGTGCACTGGCACTTGGGGTCGGGGGGCATCTACCAGGCAGGCCTTCGGTGACCCCGAGTGGGCGAGGGCCGCTCAGGGCACTGGGAAAGCAGGAGTCAGCCCCCGTTCTCCCTGCTGGGCCCCGTACTGGGCAGAACTCCCAGGACACCTTTCTCTCACCAGGCAGAGCCCACAGGCAAGAATCTCCAGTCCCCCCACCACCCCCACATGCCTCCCAGGGCTCCCTGTTGCGGCCACAGACTGCTGATCAGTAGCCCCGAGTCAGAAACTCGTGCCTCTTCTGATGACCCCTGCTGACCTTTCCCACCCAAGTGACCAGGTCCCCGACCTCAGGCCAGGGTGCCGCATTGCGCAGCTCTGGTCCCCCCGCAGCAAGCTGGGTGCCCCCGTGGCAGCCCCACTCTCTGCCGGCTTGAGGCTGCCGCCCAGCGCTGACTTTTGCTGCCCTCACCCTGTCTGAGGGCATCGCCCCTGCCCCTGACCCTGAGAGCTGGGCACACTGTGGGCCCCAGGGGTTGCCAGGGCCATTCACCCCACTCTGGCCGCCTGCTCACTGCCTGTCTGGTCTTTCTCTTTCTGGTTCTTCCAGTGAGAAGCGCCACCTTCAAGTCAACGTCACTAACCCCGTGCAGTGCAGCCTGCACGGCAAGAAGTGCACCGTCTCCGTGGAGACGCGGACCAACCAGCCAGAGCCCGACTTCACCAAGAACCGCTCCGGCTTCATCCTCAGCGTGCCGGGGAACTGACCGCGCACCGGGGAGGCCTTGCAGCCCCCGTCTGACTTGCTGACTCCCCGCTACCGCCCGCTAGAAATCAGCTCACAAGAGTCCTCCGTGCTTGGGGCCGAGCCCCTCTCCTGCCTCCTCCAGGGCTCCTCCCCTGAGGTTTTCTTGCTGGTTTTCTGCCTTTGGTCTCCATCCTCCTCTCCCCCCACTTTCCACAGCCCTCACTCAACAAACCAAAGACCCCGGCGCCCTGCCACAGACCCCTGGGCTCACACCCAGACACAGCTCCCCGCAGAGGCCACTCAATGTCGGCAGAGGCCCCCGCCGCCACCCCCCCCACCCCCACTGGCCTGTTGAGGTCCACATGCCTGACCCACTGACCACCTGACACCACAAGGGGTGGATGCAGTTTTCCCAACCCAAAACGTGCTCCCCTGGGGGGTTTGGGGGATATCGTTGGAGATGAGCTGGGGATATAGCCCTGTTTTCTCCATAAGCACAGCCCGCCACCCCTTTCCCCTAAGGGTCCCTGGCTCAGAGCTCCTCAGTGGGTCCCCTCTCCCCAGCAGTCAGCCAGAGCCATCAGGGAGGCAGGTTCACCTGTCGGGCCGGCCCCTCGGCCCCTGGCCAGAACAGCCGTGCCCAGCTGGCGGCCCAGCCTGCACGCCCCCCTGCCCCCCACCCCCGGGCCCACAGGCCACCTCTCTGGGAGAGAGCAGAGCAGGTGCTCCAAGGCCCATCTTAACTGCATGGCCTGTGCCCATGGCAGTCACACAGTGACATATGCAACACTCAGGGCTGCACATCGGATACAGTGTCTGCTGTGCCCACACTCCCGGAGGGAGCACCAATTAGAAAACGGAATTCTAGGGGGCAGGGAGCACTCCAAGTGGCGGCGGGGGTGAGGGGGGTCTGAAGTTTTCCCCTTCTGACACCTCTGTTTCAGACACGTTTGGAGAACAAGGACCAGGGCCAGAAGGGCAGAGTGACAGAAACAGAGTGGGGGGGGGGGGTCCTGGCACTGCAGGCCAGGCCAGGATGCCCCCCTAGCCCCGCATACACCTCCCCACCCCACCCCCACAGCTGGGGCCCAGGCTGGGCCTGCAGACCTCATGCCAGGAGAGTGCCACGGTCTTGCCAGGCTGGGCCCAGCAGGATGCTTCCGGAGACCCATCCGCTCCTGAGCCTCGACTGAGGACGCTGCCCCAAGCCCCGAGCAGCGCGGGCTGCCCAGGCCAGGAGACTTAAAAGGAGAGACCTGGGACACCCCAATGTGGGGAGGAGGCTGAGGGGGAGCCCACAGCTTGGGAGGAGACCATTGGGAGATAAAAGAGGGACGCGCTGACGTTCTCCTCACTTTTTATGCCTCAGATGCTGCCCACTCCCTCCTCCTACCACCTCCCCCTGATCCCGAGCCACCACCCTGACTCTGCAACACACACTAGTGTCTGAGCGCAGCACCCTGCCCCCTGCCGTGCCTGGCCCGGCGCCTGCCACCATGACCTGGCCGACCCGCCGGGTGGTCCCAACAAGCAGCCCGGTTTTCCCCACACCCCCCTGCCTGACTCCCCATGGCCCCCAAAACCGCAAAACCTTTGCACCATGTGCAATTTGCGACAAAGAATCCTCTTGGCATCGGTCCTTAGAAAGCCTTTCTCATTCTGGAAGCCCGGTCAGCTGCCTGCCCGCACAGAGGCGCCACCAGCCTGTTTAGCAGCGGAGTTTTGCCAATCACCTTGACACTAGCGGAACCATCCTCCCTGGGATGGCGCCTGCTCTCCTTTCCACTCATTTCCCCCAAACTTGTTGCTTTACGCTAGAGACATGCACATGTATGTTTTAGATGCACCAAAATGGAACATGCCAAAAGGAGTGCCTTTCCGGGGCTGGGGAGGAGGGTGGGTGGTGGGGTCCTTCGTGCCGCCTCTCGGGGTTGCCTGGGGCTCCTCGGCCCCTTGCAGCCGAGGGCCAGTCGACAAGCACTTTTTCCTGATGTCCTAACAGAATCCCAGTATGTGGCAGCTGGGGAAGGCTCCCGCCTTCAGGGCGTCAGCTTTGCAGTGCCTCCAGGTGCTGGGGGAGGGGGGGCGAGCAGGAGGACACAGTGATTGTATGCAATGAAGTGTTTCTCTTGATCTAATTAAATGCAGTTTTATGGTTTGCTGCGTTTATTCCTATTTTCCATTAAATTAACTTTATTTCTAGAGCATATTTTGATTTACCATCAAGAGCAATAAAGCATTAAATCTTATTTTTAAAGGTGTCCTGCTTATCTGTGATTGAAAACTAGACCTACCATTGTGACATTCCAGCTGGTAAAACGTCAGCTGTTGCCCCAGAGGATGGGAGGGAGCATTAACCACAAATAAGGTAAAATGGAGGCTAATTTACCGAGGCTTTTCAACGAAAATATTGAACACCCAGCGGGAAGTCTGGGAGGCAACAGAGTTCAATCAAAGCACGTCGTTCCATTCTGAGGCCTGCACGTCAGACTCCAGACTCAAAGTTCACGGCGTGGTGTTGACTGAAGTCAGGGCACGTATCAGCGAAGGAAGCCTACAGCGGCTGGAGGCCTCTCCCCGGGAGGGCTGGCTGGGGACAAGGGGGGTGGCAAGAGAAGGAGCGGGAGGAATCCAAACCTGTCTGGGTGGGGGCAGGTCAGCAAGGCCCCAGAGAGGGCAGAGCCTCCCCAGCCCCCAGCTCCCCACTCGCTCACTGTCCTTGGTGGCAAAGAACGTGCTTCTGCAACTCCGACCGAGGGAAAGGCCCGGAGAAGAACCGGTGGCCCCCGTCACAGAGCAGACCGCTCCCGCAGGGCAAGCTGGGTGGAAATGCCTTCCTGGCGTCCAAGGGCACCGCGGGACCAGAGGGTGCAGGCCCTGGGTAGGCTCAAGTTCACACTGCCCAAAACCCTGAAGCTTGGGCTTGGGGGCAGGAGGGGGCCAGGACCGCTGGCAGTACCGCCAGTAGGGGGCCCCACTCTTGCCACAATCGTGGGCTGGGAGCCGCAGGGCTGGATTCCTCACTCTTGGAAACCTGCTCCCAGCTAAAGTGGCAGGTCTGAGCCACGTGGACACAACTCTGCAGCCACCGGCCAGAGAGGAAGCCTCTGGGCCGTGGGTGCTGAGCAGAGCCAGGCCAGGGATACGTGGGCAACAGCCTCAGAGCCAAGCTCCCCGAAGGGAGCCAAGACTGGTGCCCCTGCGGGAGTCATGACACCAGCCCTCACAGGGCCAAGCCTGGGCCTAATCCTCGGCCCCTGGCCACATGTCCCAGTCACCCAGCTCTGCAAAGCCAAGCCCGGGGTACCTTGGGGGAGCAACACCTGCCACCAGCCCTTGGCAAGGCTAAGCTCTAGTTGACTTAACCTGCACTTCTCTCTTAATCACCTTAACTTGAAAGCACCAGTTAAGCCCTCTCCCTGAGCCCTGCCCTCCCCCCACCACCCAGCCCCTCCCCACGATACAAATCCAATTACATTCAGAGCGCAGGAATCATTTATAAAAGGGGCCCCCAGCCTGCTCGTGAATGACAAGAGGCCTACGGAATGGATGGTCAGTGCATTTTATTTAATCAGCACAGTACAAAAATAAATAAAAATAAGGGAGAGGGAATTAAGTTACAGCCAAACTGAGCTTCATGACCTTGTCAGATTATAAACCATACACACTTACAAACACACTACACATACATACAAAATGAGACAAATATAAATTAATATTAACAATACCCACGGTTTGGTCAAAGAATAACTACAGAACGAATTGCACTAAGAACCAACATACACCGCACGTGTAATTAGCAGTTTCAAATATACAGCGATGAATAATTCTGAGTGGGGGAAAAAATGGCACATTTTCTTCTCATTGCAAGTTTAACAACTGCTGGAACAAAACTAAATTCTAAGAACTGCATGGAAAGAAGATAGCAACCCTTCAGGTTTACAAGAAAAAGAGAAAAACCAAATCCTGAACTATTATTCCTGTGACTGGGCACGGGTGTAATGTTCACGGCCATCTGTTCTAAGATTGTTTTTAAGACACAAAATGCTCCTGGTTCGCATGCACGAGATCACTGTCAAAGCAACAATGAAAGAATAAAGGGTTTGTTTCTTTTCCGTAGGTTAGTTTTTTTTTTTTAATTGTTGTTCTAAAAGTAGTCTTCATAGCAGCATGTCAAATGGGTTCACTGCCTGCACAGAGTCCAGCGGCCCCTGCACCCCAGGACTGCCCAGCACGAGGGCGCGGAGGAGGACGGCGCAGGCTTCACACGGGACGGGGTGGAGGGGGAGCAGCCTGAGACTGGCTGCCTTGGTCCACCAGCCACTCCTAAAATTTGCACCTCCTCCGAGAAATAAAAAAATAAATACGGAGAAAGAGAAGGAAACACACAAAACCGGAATCCTGGGGACGCAACCGATGCACACAGTCTCAGGCCAAGTTCGGCCGCCGCGGAGAAGAGTGACTACAGACGCGCGCCCCTCCTCTGGAGACTGGGCTCCCGAACCTCCCTCTTTCGGGCCGTCAGGGCCTGCTGCCCCCACGGGCCTCCTACCTCGGGTCACACGTGGTGGCGGGATCTGCACAGACAGGCTGTGTGACAACTCCGACCGAGAGGAGAATAAGCGGTGGCGTTGAGAAGTCCGTGCCAGCAGCCGCAGGATCCTTCCAGCAGGTTCCTTCCCGCTCCACACGGGATTATCCGGCAGTCCCGGGAAAGGCTCAGGCTCAGCGTGGGCCCGAGGCTAGCTGGGGCAAACTTGATCCCAGCCCGGGTGGGCCCTCCCCCTCTCATCCCGAAACACCCAGGGCCGGCAGCTCGCCTCCAGGCCTCTTTTAAACTGGGACCTCCGGGTTTCACAGCTTTCTCTTGTTTGGGTGAATTTCAGTAGTGCTCGAGCTACAACCAGCATCCACCTGGAACCTAATCCTAGGGCAAAGGCCCCTCTGCCTGCCCCCAGCCCCCTATCCCAGCACTCCCCCGGAGGGGGTGGGGTGCACGGGGACTGGAAGCAAGGACTCCCCAGAGCGCCTTCACATTGGTCTTTGTTCCCCAAAGCTGGAGTGATGGGCCACCGAGGAAGGTTCGCTTCCTTCTCCCAATCCTCTCCCAAGTCCCAAGCCATCAATCTGGGAGAGTTAGAAAGGAAATTGATTAAGTACACCTGGTGTGTTTTCACAGCCACTAGGGTAAGGTGGAAACCCAAACCAGCAGCTGCAAATGATCAGGTACAGGTTCAGCAGGCTTCCAAAGCAAAGATCAGGAGCGCTACGCCCATCTTGGAATTGTCTCCCAAGATCCAGTGGTCTCATGGGGCCTTGCGGGGCAAGGCTTCGTCTTCAGAAGAAACTGAACTGTTTGAAAACAGCTTGAAATGAACAAGGGTAGGGACAAGGGGTACATCATGACCACATCGCCCTGATCCCTGACATCACCCCCCACAACCCCAACTCTGCGGAATGAATGTCATGCACCAGCAAGAAGCCTTAGCCCTTAGGTGGGCGCTGGCTGGTCTCAGGCATGACAACCCCACCTGCCCAGAAGGCAGGCTGTTGGTAATGGGCACCTGCAGCTGTCCTGGCCATCACCACAGGGTGAGTAAGCTGCATTAGTCAAATGAAAAGACTCACCCAGGAAAGGAGTTGTCCCTAGCTGCACCCCACCCCTGTAGCTGGGACCCAAAATCGAAGACCTTAATGAATCAAACCAGCTCATTAACCCAACACTGCCAACACAGCTGGGAGCAGGGGCTAAAGGGACTAGGGGGCAAGGTCCATGTCTTCACTAAAGGAAAGCCCTCCTCTCTGAAAAAGAAAAAAGAGCAAACCGGGGTGGTGCATGGTCAAACGACAGGCCCCAATCTTTGTACCAGGCCAAGCTTCTCCTCGACTGAAGAGTTGTCCCCGGGGGGTGGGCTCCTTGCCTCCCAACCCTACTCGGGGCTCGGTCGGGATGGCCAGCTCCACAGGCCTCTGGGAGAATGGATGACCCAAAGCAAGAGCAAGGAAAAGACCTCCAACCGGGAACGCCAACTGCTCCCTAGGCCAACTGGCCAGAGGCCCCTCTCCGGCTCCCGTGCCAGGAGCGGCCGCGGGCAGCCTCACCTGCCCCAGTCCGGCAAGAACACAGGCCGCAGAGGCAGCTCAGTCCTTTGAATTCCCCAGAGTTGAGAGGTCAGCAGCCCGGGTGGCTCTGAATACATCTTCTGGGTTTTGCACAAGGTTCGGGAGTTCAAAAGAGCCCAGAGTTCTAGGCAGGGCTGAAGAAAACCCCAAGGAGAGACGATGGAAAGGGAGAGGCCCTCGGTGGCTTTGCTAGACACATACTGTACACAAAATCTGATTTGCTTAATAATAAATTTTGTAAAAATGAATGGAATCCTTGAGCCATGATGCGGGCCACGGGGCTCACCGATCAAGCCCAAGGAGGAGCCGCTTCTTGTCCTCCTGACCACTCTCGTTCTTCAGGTCGGAGAACACCTGCGTGAAGTAGTGCGGGTCAGCGTTGATCTGCAGCATCTTGGAGCTCATGAGGTTGATGACGGAGAGGCAGCGGTCCCAAAAGGCCTCCTTGCAGCTCTCCACCAGGAAGGGCTTGAGCGGGTAGGAGATCTCGTTGCCCATGTAGGAGTAGGAGAGGTACAGGCAGGTCAGCAGGATGGCCTGGAGCTCGTGGTCCGAGCCCACCTCGGAGGAGATGACATCCCTGCACAGCATGTAGAGGAAGACCACGTTGGCGGGCGTGATGAAGCCCTGGTCCTGCCAGCCCTGCAGGAGCAGCGAGCGGTCCACGCTGCGCAGCCAGAGCACAGGGTCCGTGGGGGACAGGTGCTTTAGGCGGTAGCACCGGCGGCACAGAAACTCGCCCAGGCAGCGCAGCAGCTCGCTCGTGGACGCCTGGACGATGACACGTTTGGGCGTCCCTGTGGAGGTGAGGGCAGGGTGCGGGGCCTTCTTGACGGAGGAGGAGACCCCGCTCTGGGAGCCCGAGAGCTGGCCGGCAGCGGGTGCGGGCGGCTGGGCCGGTGGGGGCTGGGCGAACGTGGACAGGTTGGCGCAGGACAGCGACTTCTTCAGATTCTCATTGTTGAGGTGCGTGATGTTGTTCTGGTAGCTGCTGTTCGGCTGCACCTTCTTGGAGTTCTTCTTCTTGGCCGACACGGCCACGATCCTCTTCCACGGCAGCACAGAGATGATGGAGTGCCGCTTCAGGTTCTTGTCCTTGGCGTTCTTGCTGTTCTGCACGGCCGTGTAGTGGCCCACCGTGGCCGCGCCATCCTCAAACAACGTGGCCTTCCGGTAGCTGGGGGACAGGGACAGCACCGTGCCCATGGTGCCGCTGCGCGCCGGGCGGGGGCCCGCGCCCCTGCGCGCCCAGCCTGCCGGACGGAGGGAGAGAACAGCTCAGCGAGCCCGCGGCGGCCCCGGGCAGGAGGCGGGGGCGCTCCCGGGGGCGCGTGCTGCCCCTTCGGATCTGCGTGGAAAACAAGATGGTTCTCAGCACCAGGCGGGGCTCGGCGCCGCGCTCCCCCACCCGGCCCAACGCGGCCCCCGCGGACTTGGCCCCGGCCCCGCGCCCCCGCGCCGCAGCCCGGCCGCCTCCACTGCGGCTCCCCCCGCCCGCCTGCCGCGGCCGCTGCGGTCCGAACAGCCGCGGGAGGGGCCCGGGCGCCGCCGGAGGTGGCGGGGGGAGGGGTGGGGGAGACCCCTGCCTCGACACCGCGCGCGGCCCCGACCCCGGCCGCGGCTCCTCGGGGGCAGCTGGCGGCTCCGAGGCGCAGGCTTACCCGGCAGGCGGCGGCGACTCCTGCGCTCCGCGCCCTCCCTCCGCAATGCGCGCCGCGGCTCGGGCCCGCGGTCCCGGCGCTCGGCAGGGCTCGGCGGGGCTCGCGCTCGGCGGCGGCGGCTCCGGAGCTTCTGTCCAAGGTTCTGCAGGCGCCGCGGCCCCGCCCCCCGCCGGCCGCCTTCGCCGCCGCCGCGCTCCCGTTCCCGCTCCCGCCCCGGCGCGCACCTCAGAGGCCTCCCTGTCGGGGACGCGCGCGCGCGCACGCGGCCCACGCGCAGGCCCCAGCTGGCCTGCTCCGGCCTGGGAACCGGGCCGCCGCGGTCCTCAGCGCCAGCCCCCGCGCGCGGTGCGGGCAGGGATGCGGCCGCGAGCCCGAGCGCCTCTACTCGCCGCACCCCATCTGGGACCCGGACTCGGGCGGTGGCGGCGGGTACTCGCGGCACCGGCCCCGCCCCGCCTCTCGGGGCCGCCCCTCCCGCACCGCTCGCCGCCTGCTCTGCGCCGCCGCGCCAGCAGCCGCCCGGCCGCGTGAGAGTCCCCGGCGCCCCGCGCAGCCGAGCTCTGGCCGGGCGGGGGACGGGAGGGCGTGCGCCGGGGGCGGGGCCGAGGGCCGATCCCGCCCGCCGCCCCGCCCAGACACGTGCTGCCTTTGTTCCCGCCGCGGCGCCCGCAGCAGCGGACCGCGGGGGCGCTCTCCGCCGCGTCCCCGCCCTGGCGACGCGCGGCCCGCTCGGGCTGAGGCTGCCGCGGCAGACGCCATCCACAGAGGCCGGCCGGGGCCCCGAGATCCTTTTTTCCATTAACATCCTCGTCCCCCGGGAAAGAAGCCTGGAAGCTCCAGGAGGAAGGCCCCGAGCCGGGGGAGGCGAAGCCTTTGCGGAAGCCACTCACAGCCTGATGGACTGCCCCATCGACTTTCATGTCTCCCCCTCCGGGGGCCTGTATTCCCGCACCTCAGGTAAAGGGCCAGAGCCCGGGTAAATAGAAATCCAGGCCAGAGAGGCGTAGGCAGTTCTGGGCTGGTCCAGGTAACAGCGACTGGCTTTCCCCCACCCACCTGGGACGGGGCTCTGAGGCCCCCCGGGTGGGCCGCTGCCCCAGAGATGGGCCAATCCTTCACAAACGTGACCTCGACATTTCCAGTGGCCCTCCTATCAGTTATAGTAAAACTGAAGCCACTGCGTTTCCAACCCTTTGATCCTCTGATTTCGATGTTTTTCATGTTTTTCATGCTAACCACATTATCATTTGTAGACGTGGTGCCAGTCATTGTAAAATTCTTATTCCAGTAAGAACAGTTCCTCTCAAAGACAAGAATTCAGATCCTTCACAAGAGCCATTCTTCATTTGTTTTTCTTTTAGTTTGATTCTGGAAACTGATTTAGAGTTATGCACAAACGGGAGAACCAGAAGAGTCAAACCTATCTTCATCCAGCTTATCGCCTCTAGATCAAAAGATACGTGGTAATCCAGATTAACTACCAATTCCCGGACTCCAAGCCACTCCAGCACACGAGGCCGTCAACCTGGGCCAGCTCTGCCAGTGCTGCCTCCATACGGCCCTACACAAAAACAATGCTGCTATCGAATGTGTATATGTACAACCCAGCAATTTGTCAACAGTGGCAACTGAAAGCTTTAAAGACTTTGGTGACCATATAATGGAAAATGCATTATTGTGTACCCAGAGGGCTACTTCTGAAACACCCACGAATCTTAACTCCGATGAAAACTAACCCTTAGCTCAACGGGCTCTTCCCTCCCCGTGTTCCTCTGTGTGCAACCTCTTCTTACTCTTGAGATGCAACTTATCTCCTTCCCGACACAAAGGAGGGTAAGGAGTTTGAAGAAGTAATCTACTCCAGGTCCCCTGGCCCAATGACTCTCTGTCTCCAAGGCAAAGCCTTTTTCCCTCCAGGCCCCCTGGTGGAGAGGCCCAGCTCCCAAGTGGGCCTTTGTCCACACTGCCTCTCAAGGTACCCTTCGGATCCTGGTGCTGAGCAGAGGTTAAATGCTTTCCACTTCACAAAATATGCCTAGATATCGAAGTCTGTAAGCCTCACCTTCAAGCCACCCTGTTACTTGTACCTACAAATTTCAGTTCTAGCTATCCCGATTCATGGCAGGCAGTGACCAAGGTCCGCTTTACCCCACTTCATTTCCCAAAGCAAAGCAGCAGGCCCTTGCCTGGCCCTTTTCCAGTCTGGCCACACTGGTATCCTCTCTCGCCGTCATCCACCCAGCCTTCCCAAGCACCTTCAAGAAGAGCTCTTTGCGTTACTACCTCAACCTTGTCACACTTGTCAAAGGCAAAGCCAAGTCTGCAGCCCAGCACGAACAAAATGCGCACCGCCAGCCCACTTGCTATTTTGACCGAGGAAAGGGGTTGTCTGGAAGTCCTGTCCACCCCCCTGCTGTGCCCACTGTTTCGGGGCACTCACCACCGCCACCACCCCCAATTCCCATCACAGCTCCAGTTGCAAGGCAAGGCAGATTCTGCCAGAAACGGCAGAATCTAGGCCCAGAACGCAGACCCAGCTGAATAAGGCAGAGCTGTTTTCTTCCCAGTCTTCCTCAGAGAACTGTAGGTAAGAGCTCCAGACCTCACGTCAGCCAGCCTATTCATTCTATAGCCAGAAGGGCCAGCCTGCTTGTTTATCTACACTGTTGGTATCCAAGGTGTCACAGAGAATCCCTGTCCTCTGCATGGCCTCATCCCCACGCCACCCTGAGAAAGAGAAGGCCCCAGCCGGCTACCTTCCGGGAGGGCTCCAAATAAAGCAGGGCTAAGCCCTGGCTTCTGAGGAAGCCATGCCTTGTTCCTTCAGGGATCACAGAGCAGCATCTAGCGGTGCTTCTGGGCAGCACAGGTTATGTAACGAGCCCGCAGCCGCGCTCCAGAGCCAAGTGCCTCAGCGCCAGCCCCCAACACCAGCGTGGTCTCCTTAGCACACAAGAAACCCTTGGCACCCTGAGGGCTGGTTCCAGGAAGGGTCCCTGGGTGAGGAAGCCAGGCCCAGGCCAGCCTACGGGCCACCAGGCCCACTCAGCTGTGCCCAGCCCCAGCGCACCTGAGGCCAGGGAGGGAGAGCAGGCCTGGAGGCCTAGAGCAGCACTGCCCAGAAAAACAGAACGTGAGCTGCAGATGCAAGCCACACAGGTGTTTGAGTATTTTCGAGTAGCCACATTTAAAAAAAAAAAAAAAAAAAAGGAAGAAACGGGTGGATTTTAATAATATATTTTATTTAGCCCATTATGCTCAAAATATTTCAACATATATATAAAAAAGTTGAGCTATTTTACATTTTTTTCATACTGTCTCCAAAGTCCGGTTTGTTTACATTTGCAGCAGCACACTCGGAACCAGCCCCATGTCGAAGGCTCCGCAGCCACGTGTGGCCAGTGGCTGCACAGTGGACAGCGCAGGTCTAGAGACCGTCAGACCCACAAAGGGAGCAGAGGAAGGGCCGCTGCCAACTGAGCCTCGGGGCTGCCCTGTGCTTGGGGAACTCCCCCCTCTTCTGCCGCAGGGTCAGCAAAAAGCAAAATTCTTCCCGCAAGTGAAACTATACAGGAGACTCCACAGAACTGAAACAGAGTAAAAACGCAGTTGGGACTGGAGTGGAGCAGGCAGTGAGCGCCCCCCCTGCCCCCTTGGCCTCAGAGCCCCTCAAGCTGCTGCCAGGGTCTGAGAGGCGGTATGAAAATCACTGCTTTTGAGGATTCCAACTAAAAACAAAACCACAACTAAAAGGACTCTCCAGGCACCTGCAGTGGTATCACCTCATAGAACCTTCATAGCACAATTGCCTCCCAAGGAAGCAGCCCAAACCCCCTATCCTCACCGGACCCTGTTGCCTTGG
This sequence comes from Lontra canadensis, assembly GCF_010015895.1. NCBI lineage: Eukaryota > Metazoa > Chordata > Mammalia > Carnivora > Mustelidae > Lontra > Lontra canadensis. The sequence goes on along the minus strand of NW_022631131.1, from coordinate 118,817 downwards.
AAAACCAGAAGGATCCCTGCACACCACCTCCCATTTCAGACCTCACTGACCACCTTTCTTACCCAAAGCCCTCCACTTTACCCCAAATCTAAAGGTCTCCCACAAAGCAAATGATGTACCAGAGCTTTGGCGGGTCTAGAAGGCTACAGAGCTGTGCAGACTTGATCAGAAGCCCTCCAGCACTCAAGAAAAGGACACTTTTTGAAAAAAAAAAAAAATTGTTTTTATTGGAACTCATCTGAACATCAGATATACCTGGTGTTGGTTAGCAAGAACCGTTTGTACATTTGATATTGATGGTGCCAAAACCAAAACAGTGACTGGACATGATGGGGAGAGATGCTGAGAACAAAAACCTGATTTTGGAGAGGAAAGTAAAAGCCAGTCAGATTCAGTGAGGATGCAAAACCTGGTACAACAAAATCCTTTTACAAAATATAAATTTATTACGAAAACCTGGAAGGATAATCTGAGAAAGGGAAAGAAAGAGAAAAGGAGGCCAGCAGGAGGAGGCAGGAAGGGAGGAGTTAAAGAGAAGACGGATGAGAGGAGGAAGGAATACAGCTGGGCGCGACAGAGGTGCAGAAGCTTACCTGCCCAAATGGCAGAAAGCCTCATTACACAATCTTACCATAACACAAAGCATGCTGAAATACAATGCTCTACCTCCCAGCCGGTCAGTTTCTAAGAGGTAAATAAAGCAGCTCCCTGGGAGGGGGACATGAGGTTGCTCGAAAACCCAACAACGAAGGTTTAAAAAAAAAAAAAAAAGAAAAGAAAGCAAGAAAGAAAAACCCACACCCCACAGTCTCATTTCCAATGTTCACTTGTTTAAAAAAAGATTAAATCCATCTGACAGCAGGAGGAGGAGTGGGACAGGGAGAGAAGCTGATGGATTTCAGACAGCCCGACTCCCCTAGAGGGGAAGGAGGGAGGAAGAGAGACATGGGATGGTCTCCTGGTCGAGAGGGGAAAGAGAAAGGACAGAGAAGAGCGGAGGAGAAGGGCAATTAAAACACTGACGTCTAATCTAGTTTACTGTGTTAAAAAGAGCCACATGCACAGCAGGCCCCCTAAGGGCCCACACTGCTCCCGTGTGGCCCTGGTGGACACTAGCTCCTGGCCTCGTCCCCATTCCTCCACAGGTCATCGCGGAGCCGTGCAGGTGCGGCGGCGGTGGCGGCGGCGGGCCCTCTGGCCAGTCTACTGGAGCCGTTGTCGGCCGGTGGGGGGGGGGGGGGGGGTGACAGGCCATGTGGCAGGGGAAAGAACACCGAAACGCCTCGTTTCAAATAAAAAAGAAAATAGCAGTCTATACACAGTTGTTTGTTTTGGTTCAGTACAAACAGAATAAAAAGTCGTTGCTTTGATGGTCAGGCAAACACCCAATTCTGAAGAGGAGGAGAGGTGGTGCCCAGCAGGTGGGTCGGGAGCCCCAGTGGTTGGCGGGGCACCTGGCTTTGCGGCCCTCTCCCAGGAGGCAGAGAGCACAGCTTTAGGTAGTGTAAGCCTTTTTCCTTTTATTTAGAATAACCTTTTTTTTTTCTTTTTCTTTTTTTTTTAAGCAATTTCCCCACTCCCAAGTTGGGCCAGTAAAGATTACATGAAAACTGGCACACCTATTGGCTGGAATACAGATGCACCAAATGAGGATTTAAAAACTTTCCGAGCGAAAAGTAGAACAAAAAGAAAAAAGAATCTCCTAGCATTTTCCCCAAAGGTTTCACTCTCCCGCCACACACACTCTCCAAAGGACCGCTACGGATCCAACTCTGCAAGAGAAGACAGAGCAGTGTCAATCGGGGAAGCTTCGAGGCCGCCCGGAGGCTTTCGGTCTCGACAGGCGGAAGACGCGCTGCCCGGTCCCGGTCCGGAGCCAGCACTCACCTATGTCAGCTTCTTGGCTTTGTTGTAGAGGGAATCCACTACTTTACTCATGTTCTGAATTGTTTCCAGAGCAGCTTCGTAAGTTTTATCTACTGGGGGTTCATCGAAAATAATCAAGACACCCTCCCCCTGGTCCAAGATCCCTGCAGGAAACACAAGGGCAACCCAGGTAAAAGAGGGGATTAGACATAAAGGCACCTGAGCAGCCGCCCGCCCACTCCCTAGCTGCCTCCCTTTCTCCAGAAAGGAGAACCAGAAGTCATCTCCATGTGCCATCTGCGCATGTTTATTATGCAGTCTCCTCATCTCCTCACAGGGAGAGAAGAGGGCCCCAGGGAGCCACCAGGTGAAACAAATGGAACATTTCCTTTCGAGATGATAAGAGCTTCGTGCATCAACGGCTTCACCACTGTTACTCACCATGAAATTTCTTGTCAAGAATCATCTGTGACAATTTCCTTTCCACGTCGGCCTAAAATCAAAGCACATGATTAAAGGGACGGGTATCCACTAGTCAAAGATCACACTGACAAGAAAGTTATGTATAAAACGGCAAATGGACTGTAAACAAAACAGCAACAATGTAACTCGAGCTCTGAGCTCACAGTCGCCATTCCACACTATGAAGTTGAGGACTTTCCAACAAGGCCCATGGAGTAGAAATGCTAACCGCCTCCACATGCCCCCTTCCCCGTCCCCACCCCCAAGACAAGCTGAGGACTCCTTACCTTGGAGAGTTTGATGAGGCTAGATATGTGTTCAATCTACAAGAAAAGGCAGAGACAGCGACACTCAGAGTCCTACTTCTTCCTCTAACCTGGGGGCAGGGTGGGGGTGTGACAGCTGTGTCTGCTGAGTGTGTCTCTCCCCAGGAATAGACTCTCCTGGGTCCTGTTCAGGCCCCTCATGCTCTGTCCCTCTGCCTGTCTCTCATCACTAGACCAAACACACTCCCGGCCCACACACCCCCTACACAGACGTCTACCACATGCACGGTGACCACAGAAGCAAGGAGGGGACTGCACTCAGGACAAGCAGAGGCAATCTCACCAGCCTCCACCCCATGGCACTCTCACAACTCTTGTTCCTGTGTCAAAAAAAGCCCAAGCCTCTTGCCCACCAGAGAGTGTCTTGGAAGCAAGTTCCTGTTCTGCATTGGTGTGGCAAGCGAGGGGACTAAAGAGGACGCCTAGCCAGAGAACTAGAGTCCCCAGGCGGGTCCTTACCTGAACTCGGGAAAAAGGCTCAATGACTCGGATCAGATTCTGTTCCAGTAAGTTATCATACAACTTGGCCAAGTGTGTACTGATGATTGGGTCATCCCGGAGCTCTGCCCGATAATCTGTCAGGGCCTGCCAAGAAAGACGGTCACAGGCATCGGCACAGAGAAGCCCCTGAAGCCACGCCACTCCTGGCTTCCGAAGCAGTCTGCTGGACCTCGTAAATACATGAACAACTCAAGTTCTAGAGAATTTGAGATGAAAGAAGAGCTAAAACATAGCCTTACAGCTATGCTATAAGGGAGAAGAAAGGAACCATTAGGAACTAAAAGATGGAGCCCTCTCTAGGCACCACCTTTCTGAAGGAAAGCCTTGTGTTGACAGCTCAAACCATGTAAGCCCCACGAACAGCTCAGCCTGAAAGCCAAATCCACTACAAAAGCAGTTCTCCACAGGTATCCCACAGAGCAAATAGGGTCTCCAGGGGAAAAAAAAAAATTCTGAGGTTAAATAATGGGAAATACTTGGGGTGCCTGGGTGGCTCAGTCAGTTAAGTATCTATCTGACCCTTGATTTCTGCTCAGGTCATGATCTCAGGGACGTGAGATCGAGCCCCATGTCGAGCTGGGCATGAAGTCTCCTTAAGATTCTCTCTCCCTCTGCCCTTCCCCCTCTGTGCATACAAGCTTGCACACCCACGCTCTCGAAAGAAAAAAGAAAAAAAAAAAAGTAAAAAAATAATGGGAAATACTGAATCCCACAAGTGGCTTGTGGAGTTTTACAAGCACATCAGCATACAGTTCTGCAGTTAACAGAATGCAAAACACCTAATTTTGTTTCGTCCTCCTGTTTCCCAGACCCATACCCCAGGGAACCCCTAGTAACAGAAGTATCCCATCAGACATCCCAAACTTTAGGATAAAATGATCTAGTCTATTTTGTTCATTCATGTATGTAATTTATTTACTTTGAGAAATGGTCTCAAGATCCAGCCTCATGTCAGCTGTGCTATAAGGGGTTAAGAGAAGCAAGCAACTCATGCCAAGTAAGGACGTAAAATTGGCAAGAAAGCTCAACCAAGACTATGAATCTTGGGGAAAGCCAGAGTCAAATGGTCTAACCTCTGTCTGCACAAAGTTTTCTTCGTAGATCTACGTTTGTTTTTAATTAAACTGGCCACTTTACTCAGATTAAGAGGAAACTCAGCAGAGAATATACAAGTTTCACTTTACTGCTTAGGTATGTTTTTCTCCCTTTTCAAACTTTTGCTAACAATGAGTAAAAGTCACAGAAGGCAAAGCAAGCCTGGAATGTCAACCTCACAGGAGGTGTCTTCTGGTCCATTTGCACATATCAAGACTTCTCTTTTGCCCCCAGAGAAGGAGAGTTGGTATTTCTGGAGCTGAAGGAAACCCTACAAACATAACCCGAAGAACAAGTGCCAGGCCTGGCGTCGATCCCTGACATGTAAGCTGTGGGGCTTCAGGCACCTTCCCTGAACCCCAGCTCCCTCAACCATCAAATGCAGAGAAGAGGTATGTTGTGAAAAATCAAAGTGAAAAAGGATGAAAGAACATTTTTTTCAAAGATTTATTTATTTATTTGAGAGAGCAGAGAGAGAAAGAGCACACACATGAACAGGGGGAGGGGCAAAAGGAGAGGGAGAGAGTGAAGCAGACTCCCCAACGTGGGGCTCGTTCCCAGGACCCCGAGATCCTGTCAGATGCTTACTGACTGAGCCACCCAGGCACCTCCGATGAAAGAACTTTTTGAAACTGAAAGGTACTAAATATAAATGAGGTATTACAATTCAACAAGCTTCACTGTACGAAAGTACTTATTTCCAGGTTTTGATAATGTACTATAATTAAGATGTAACCATTGGGGAAAACTGGGTGAAGGGTACACAGAATCACTGTGTACTATCCTTGAAAATTCTTGTGAAACTATAATTATTTACGAATAAAAGGTTTTTTTAAGTATGTAAATGTCCCTCTCCTCCACCCATTCCCTACCAACCCAATACCATGCTTACCTTTTCAAAATCTGCCAGTGATCTGTTCTTGCTAGCCTGAGCCACACATTTTAATGCTTCTGTCTAAGAATAAAGAGAAAAACAGTGACAGCGATCTATTCTGCACACTCACATTCCATCCAATCAATGTCCTAAGCAGTATGCTATGTCCACACAACTTCTGGCTGCAAGAAGATCCTGCCCCACCACCGATCATCTTCAGAGGCCGGGGAAGAGAAGCCAGACCACCCCCGCTGTGTCCCAACCAGTCTCCCTTTGAAATCTGCAATTACTTAAATATACTAGGAAATAAAAAGTTAAAAAGGAAAAAAAGGCCCTTACATAGCATTCTCTAAAGATGACAAGCTACAAGAAACAATGACCAGAGAACTGTGATCTCTTTCCCCCTCCTCCAAGGCTGCTTACCCCCAAAACCCAACTCTTTCCTGCCCTTAGCTTCAGGTCGTACCTGTGCTTCATCAAGTCTTATTCTGCTAGGTGTAGTAGAGAGCCCGAGCCAGGGTCTATTTTCATTAGGGTTGAGCCACCAAAATTCCACAAATTGCACTCAATGTTAAAATGCCACAGAGAGAAGAAGGTATAATCAGTGGTTGAGGTCACCTTCTAACTTGATTATAAAAGGCACGTCACCAACTTATCAAGTCTCTACTCAGCAAGAAATCTACGATCTTTCTGGGAGTCTGTCCTGACTTCTGCTTAAAAGCTCTCATCAAGGCACAAAGGACCAGAAGGAGCTCCTCTGGTACCAGCCTATGCACTTACATAAGGATGGTGTGTGTTTTATGACAGACTTTGACATGGTGCAAAACTAATCATTAGTGTATTGTGTGTCAGCATTTGTCCCACAGACAGAACAAATATCAAATGAGTTAAGCCTGAAACTAAGAGCCAGATAACCCAAGTTTAAAGTCTGGCTCCCCCATTTAATAGTTACCTGATCCTGTCCTGGACACTTGCCCTCTCTTAGCCCGTTTTCTTCAACTCTAATTCTAAATAGGGCAGGGAGTCCTTCACTGTAGTAATAACAACTATTCCTGTGGTCAAAACTAGGATCCCAAAACTAGGGCCACTCGTAGAAAAGAAGGAAACCATCTGTTGTGGCCATTCCTCTAAAGATAGGAGATTGCTAATGTGTCTGTTGTTTAGAGACAACTGCATTTGAAACCTAGAAAGATTACTGTTACTACTGATAATCAGACAAAGTACAAAGGAAAGATGGTCCAGGAACCTGAGACCATCTTTAACACATGTCATACTCATACCTACTCAGGCACAAAAGGGACTAATGACTATCAAAGGTCTTTTGAACCACACTCAAAACTCAGGACCTGAGTGAAAACGTACTTAGAAGCACTTGGGTGAGCCTTCAAAACCCAGTTTCTGGGGCGCCTGGGTGGCTCAGTTGTTAAGTGCCTGCCTTCAGCTCAGGTCATGATCTCGGGGTCCTGGGATAGAGTCCCATGTTGGGCTCCCTGCTCAGCAGGAGTCTGCGTCTTCTACCCCTCCCTGGTCCAATCTCTTTCTCTCTCTCAGATAAACAAAATCTTAAAAAAACAAAACAAAACCCAGTTTCTGCACCAAGCACTTTGACCTCCCTATAAAGCACAAGTGCACCAAACCTTAACAGCCTCCAAACTCCTGGAGAACCCAACACTTCATATTCTGCACATGTTAAGTTTTTAAGTCAGGCTCATGATAGATAAATTTTTTTGGTCAAAGCTAAACGCAGCCTAACTCATACAAATGCTCCCGTTCGGTTCTAGAACCCCTTCAAACCACCTATAAGAGCACCGCACACTGACTCTCTGGGCCAAGGATTTAACGTAGAAAATACACAGAACGGGCTTACGGGAAAAGGGCTGGCAGAAGGAATTGGGTGGGGGACACTCAGAGAACATGGAATGGAGACGTGAAGAGCACTGGTCCCACCAGGCATCATGACTGATGACGTACTGGTTTCAAGCAAGCAGTGATGAGAACTGCAGTCAAGGTATTCCCTACCTGTCTCCCTGCATACCGAAGTGCAAGCTTCCCGCTCACCAAAGCCTGGACATCTTCTGGGCTAGAAAAAAAAAAAAAAAAAAAAAAGACAAACTTGGTCACTGCTCCAGGATGTTATGCTTCTAAGTATAGGTTCGGACAAATTTCTTTATCTCAAAATTCCCCTGAGAAGACTGCCCACAGAGATGAGAAGCCTCACCCCAAAACCCATTATGTCCCTCACCTCACAGAAGCCAGGCTTTCGCTACTCTAGGCCCAAGCTCAGCATTGAAGAGTAGAAAAACTCCAGCATTAAAAAGAAAGTCACAGTGAACAATCCAAAAGTAATAAACCCAAAAGGCAGGATGATAAATTTAAGTCAAATCCCCGGACAACAGGTCTTGTTAAAACACAACCCCTGTGTAATGTAGAGATCCAAAAAGTCCTAGTCAATATCACATTTATTCCCAAACGAATGTGGATAAATTCTCCAGAATTCCTTATAAAAAGATCTGTCCTACCTGCTGTTGTTCCCCTTCTCAAACCTCTCAACTTCTTCCTTAACCCACCCCCATTCTGGGTGGCCCAGTGGGCCAGTGCTGGACTGTAAGCTATTTCCAGGCCCTCTGTCTGGTGCTCAGCAACTCCCTGGTCAGAATAACTGCAGGGTGACGAGAACAGTCCATGGTCTGGAAAAGAGATTTCTCTCATCTGTCTCCCCAATTCTCAAAAACTAGCAAGCAAAAGTGCTCTGGGGAACACCTTCGATCCTCCCACTCTTATATAAGTCAACCCAGTCCCACAGGCGGCAGCTGCTGCTTCTAACCAGCCAAACTCCCTGTGCAAGCTATGTCTGCATGGCAGAAAACCAAGGTGAAGAACCTGAGTTCTCATAACCCCAAGTTAACAGGCACATACGTGTTGAGCATGATTTTGCACAGCAACATGTACTTCAGAGATGTGATGGCCTTTGGGCTATCGATGGAGTCATAACCCTCAAATGCCTCATAGAAATAGGAGTATGCAGTTTTCCAATCCTTCTCTTCTGCTGCGTGGATAATACCTGGACATTGAAAAGACAGGAGTAAAAACGATATAAAATAATGGAACCATCGAAGATCAGAGCTGGGGAAAGCCTCCAAAATCTATCCCAATGCCACTCATTTAGTGATGAGGTCAGGAAAGGTTAAAGGACCTGCCCTAAAGTCACTGCCAGCTAGTAAAGATAGAATGAGATCTTTAACCTCCCAGTTTCAATGTCATCTTGACAATATAAATCCCAAAAGAGAGACCCTACTTAAAAGGGATCCTAAAAACTATGCACTAACATCTTTCCCCATGCTTCTCATAACCATTATGGTTCTGCTATCTTTTGAAGCCACTAGAAAAGGCCACAGTTACCCTTCAGGACATCACCCTCATACGTCAGGAAGTTGAACCAAACATCCTTGGACTGCCTGCCTAAATAACCTATTTTAGTAACATTTAAGATAGCTTTTCTAAGCTTGACATTTTTGTATGTGAGCAGCTCTCAAAAGAGAAAAAAAAAATCCAATTTCTTATACTCTTGATAGTTGTCATTTATAGATGTGCTCTTGCCTAGAGCAATCAATATATAGATTTCATATAATGCCAGATCCATGAAATTAATTTAATTGGACATGGTTAAGCAGTATTTCCTCAGGCTGAGATAGAATAGTTTATCTAAACAAGCTTCTACCATTTAGAAGTTGGGTTGATCCCAATGAGGCTAACTTTGATTGAACTTGCTATTACTTCCAACCTGTGCTATCCAAGAAGAAATTTAGTTCCAGGGCGCCTGGGTGGTTTAGTGGGTTAAAGCTTCTGCCTTCAGCTCAGGTCATGATCTCAGGGTCCTGGGATGGAGCCCCGCATCGGGCTCTCTGCTCAGCAGGGAGCCTGCTTCCCCCACCACCCCGCCTGCCTCTCTGCCTACTTGTGATCTCTCTCTCTCTGTCAAATAAATAAGTAAAATCTTTAAAAAAAAAAAAAAGAAAAGAAAAAAGAAATTTAGTTCCTCCTAGCTTGGGAGGCATCTAAGCCCTCCGAGTGTGTGTATCCATTCTAACTCTGCTTCAGCCCCTTATGAGGTTACAGACTTCAGCCCCACCTGTTTACCACAGTGCTTCCCAACATTTTTCACATTGAGGTACAAAGACAAAGTATTCAGCAACTTGAAGTAGAAGGATGAAACTGCTTACACATGACCCAAGGGGACAATGTATCAGCACATTTTCAACCCACCTGTCACATAGCTATGTGCCTCCACGCCATCTGGGGACTTAATACCATTTATTGAGTATGGTATGTGCCACACTCCAGTACTTTTTACTCTACCCAAGAAGCCTCTCATTTTGAGGCTAAAGGAATCAGACCCTTATTCTCTCCTGTTCTTACCTATAAAGAGCTAGAGAAACTCCACTCTTCACTTGAGCTCCTTTAAGAACGTCCACTGAACTATTAACACTACTAACCTAGAGGGGATAAATCCCCATTCCCTTACCTCCTGGCCCAGAGCTGGAAGAGAATAGACCAGATTCACAGTAAAACTGGTTTTAAAAAAAAAAAAAAAAAAGGTAAAATAAGCCAAAGAACTGGTATACTGCTTTCCCAAATACATTAATAAATAGGGCCTACATTAGGAGATAATGGGGAATCACTGAAGAATTTCAGAGGGATTACATGATCTGATTTGTGTTTTGAGAAAAATGACTTTGGGACCAGGTTAAAAAAAAAAGTGGATCGGGAAAAGGGATCAGGGACAGTCAGATCAGATCAGCAGAAGATTGCTCCAGTGGCCTAGGCCTTCACCACAGCAGTGATCAGAGATGGAAAAGAAAGGATAGGTTTGGAGACGGACTCCACCTCATCTAGCAACTGAGTGGATACAGGGAGTAAGGGAAGAAAGGAGTCAAAATTGCTCCAAAGATAATAGCTTGAGCAGTATCAAATCAATAATGATACCATTACCTTGAGGAGGAAAAAAGGTATAGGGAGGAGTTAGATAATAATTTTGCTTTTTGACATGTTGAGGCTGAGACACTTACGAGGCATTCAGGTATGTACATCCACTATGCAGCTGGAAATCTGAATCTAGAATTTAGGAGACGGAAGCTACTGAAGATCTAGGTAAGGAGACCACTAGTGGCATGCAGCAGCTAAAGCCATGGGTGAGTATAGCATTTTAGACAGGAAACAGAGAACAGTAAGGGAAAAAAAAAACTAGGAAAAAAAAAACTAAGAAAACAATACTGAGGAACACCCACACTTAAAAGTCAGAAGGAAGAGGAAACAGCAAAGTGTGGCCAGAGACACCCGGTCAAGGGAGCAGAATGAGGAAGAGAGTGATGTCAAAGAAGCCTATAGAGTGTTCAATAGGGTCGACTTCCCCTAAAAGTCAGAGGTTATTAGGGAGTTACTGACTTCTTTCAAGGAGTCAAAAGAGACCCCAAAGTACGCATACGCTTTCAACTTTTTCAAGAAACTTGACAGGAAAAGAAGACAGCAATTTAGAAAGGAGAGAGGGCTGTGCTTTTTGCAGCTGGGCAGTTCAAGGACTAAGAGGAAGATACAAGTAGAGAAGAAAGACTGAAGACTTAGAATGCAACAAAAGGACAGGGGAAAGAATCATTCTTCATATGGAGTAAATTGGGCTGTGATACAAATTCTGGAGAGGAAAGAAGGGAGGGTTCATGTAAACATGACCTCTATTCCTCTGTGAAATCTGCTGCAAATTCACCTGTTATCCCTTAAGGACAGGCATAATGAAAGAGTAGCAGCTTAAAGAAAGTACTAATACTGGTCCAAGTCAGGTACTGCAGTAAGAGCTTCACATTCATCATCGCACTGAATCCTCACCACAATCCTATGAGGAGGCATGATTATTATCACCATTTTACAGATGAACTAAAGATAAATTAAGTAACTTGCCCAAAGTCTCACAGAACTAAAATTTGACAGAATCAAACTGACAGAACCAAAATTTCAACCTAGGAAAGGTGGTTTGTAGAGCTCCTGTTCTTAATCTCTGTATGACAAAATAAACCATTTGCTATTCATAAAACCCGATACGCTGGTAGTGCAGGCATTCTAAAAGATTGCGGGGAGGTAACGCCAGGACTTCCACTCATCTTCTGCCTTCAATTCCAGTGCTCCTTCCATAATGATGATAAACTATGACTAACAGAAGCTGCTGACCACGAGAAAAAGCATTCCACTGCCAATCCATGACCTTTGAGCCCCAATATTAACACACTCCTTCAGAAAGGGATCCCCTACACTCAAGTGAAATGCAGGGTAGTGAAGGAGGCCTTCCTTAGCCCTGATCTGAGGCCCTCTGGGAAAGTCCAACATGCTTTACCAAGGTCTCCAAGTGACAAGAGACTTGGGTTAGTCCAACCCTGGAGAGAAATCATTCCCCCTAATGAGTGACTCAGGTGGAGGTTAAAGGAGCTTTTTAAACCTGTTGAGCATCTTGGCACTAACAAACAGGCTGCCTGGCCAGCCAGAGGTAAGCATGTTCTTAGAATATTTTAGACAGTTAACAAGTTAATAGAAGGGAAGTACCCTTCTAATTCGGTTTCTCTGAGAAACCTGAGCGGAATCAGCCAACTACATTCTCTATCCCCATCCGCCATTCCCCACTGTGAAATAAGAACTTTAGGAAAACAGCCCACGAGTAGGTAGGGTGTTACCTGACTGCATATCCAAGGTGGCCTGCAATTTAGGGGGGCAGTAGATAGCATTTGCTGTAGTTCGAGCAGAAGTTAAGGCAGCTCGGGCTTTCGGCAGGTTGCTCAGGGCATGGTATGTTTTGCTTTCTAAAAGCTGTACTTCCACCAAAAGGGCTTTGTCATCCATCTTTTTCAACTCCCGCAGCAGCTGAGAACCTGGAGCAGGAAAAAATCCATATCCCTTTGTTAGCCATAATCTTAATACTGTAACATCTCACTCTCCCACCCTCACAAGAACACTCAGGATAAGGAAAACTGCCTGAACTCATAGAGGTGGTCTATCTGCAAGCACTAAATTTTTTTTACTAATGTGCTATCTTCCCAAAGAGAAACAGATCTCTTTGAAGTTTTCAGCATACTAATGACAATGTTAGAGCCAAAAGTCCTATAAGCTTCCTCCGAAGATTTGAATACAACAAGAATCTCCACCCAGAACATGCGGAAACTAGTTATCTGGTTCAGACAGCCACTCAATCTCATTCTCTTCCTGTCTAGCAATCATACAATTACATACGAAATGGCAGCCACTAAGGTTGGTGGAGGAAGGAAAGAATTCTGGACATGCGAATGCTCTCCAAATACACCTTCTTCCCATCTCAGATGAGAAAATCAAATTCAAACAGACTTGGATCATATATAAAAATTAACTCAAAATAAATCAAAGACCTGAATGTAAGAGCTTAAACCCATAAAACACAGGAGTAAATCTTTGTGATCTGCAATTAGGCAATGCTTTCTTAGGTATGATACCAAAAACATAAACAATAAAAAAACAATAAATGGGACTTATGGGCACCTGGACAGCTCTGTTGGTTAAGCATTCAACTCTGGATTTTGGCTCAGGTCATGATATCAGGGTTGCTGAGATTAAGCCCTGCATCAGGCTCTGTGCTGGGCATGAAGCCTGCTTAGGATTCTCTCTCTCCCTCTCCCCACTAGCCCACCCTCTGCTCGCACTCATGCATGCATTCTCTCTCAAAAATAAAATAAGATTAAATTAAAAATAAAAATAAAATTTAAATTATAAGTAAAAAATTTTAATTTATAAGAATTAAAAGGTAAATTAAAAATAGGCTCTAAATAATAAATAGTAATTAAAAATAAATGGATTTTAAATTAAAATATGCCTCAAAGGACATTATTCAAGAAAGTGAAAAAGCAATTCCTAAAATTGAGAAAAAAATTTGCAAATTTTTTTGCATCTGGTAAGGGACTTTTATCCAGAATAAACAATAAAAACACAAACAATCCAATTAAAAAATAAGCAAAGGATTGGATAAACATTTTTCCAAAGACATACAAATGGCTAAAAAGTACATAAAAAGATGCTCAACATCACCAGTCATTAGGGAAATGCAAATCAAACCACAATGAGATACCACCTTCACCCCCACAAAGACAGCTAAAACAACACGTGGCATACCCACCCAATGGATATTCAGCAATAAAAACAAATACAGTAGTGATACACACTACAACACAGATAAACCTTGAACACATGCTAAGTGAAAGATGTCAATCACAAAGACCATATATTATATGACTCTATTTATAGGAAATGTCCAGAACAGGCATATCCATAGAGGCAGATTAGTGGCTGCCTGACAGGGGGAGGGAATAATGGCAATGATAACTAATGGGTACGTGGGTACAAGGTTTCCTTTTCAGAGTGATGAAAACGTTCTGAAATCAGATCATGGGGATGAATATACAACTATCTATGAATATACTAAAAACCATGGGATTATACATTTTTAAAAGGGTGAATTTTATGGTCTATGAATTACATCTCAATAAAACTGTTATTGGGGGGGCTGGCTGGCTCACTCTGAAAAGCATGTGACTCTTGATTTCAGGGTTGTGAATTCAAGCCTCACACTAGGTGTACAGATTACTTAAGCAAATAAAACAACAACAAAAAAAACACTCGTTTTTTGTAATGCTACTATTTGAACCAAATGAAATGCCATTTTGCAAGATAAAAACTGAATATTGGCAATTTTTTCAACTTAATACATCATAAGAAGCCATGATCTTCCATCTTGGGAAAATAGTCCAAATCTACCAATTAAAAAAGAAAAAAAAGAAAGAAAAAGCAGCAGGCAAAGATGACAGGGTGTTCAAAGGCGACACAGGGGAAAGGTTTTAGTCAGCCCACTCTAGCCACCATATACATTTGTACCAATTTATTTCTTGAGTTACAGTGTAATTATAAACAAGTATAACAAACTAATAGTAAAACACATGCAGTTAGACCCTTTGGTTTTCTAAATTTGACAGATTTACTCTGGTTAGTTACTTAAAACTTGCAAATGGCATTTCTCCACGACAGATTCAGTAAATGCAAAGCCACTTTAAATCCTTAGAAGTAAGCAGAACATATATTATTAATATGTAACCATTAAGAGTGGCCAGGTTCAGAATACATTTATTTAGCCAGCTAAGATGCCTTATTACTTTCTACCAGCTTACTTACCCAAATGCAATGCTTCCTGGTACCTCTTGGTATCAAAGTACAAAGACACGAGTCTTGCCTAGGAAAGAGAAAAGACATTGACTGATAGAAAGAAAGAAAAAGGCCAAAGAAAGAAATCAAAGATTGACAGTCACAGAACTCTTACTGTTGAATATACAAGTTCTGGAGAGAGCACCAAATCCAGCCTAAGCAACACTACAGTCCATCTGCCACGATGGCCAGTGACTATGAAGTTTACCAGGCTGCTGCTTACTTCTCTGAGCCACACAAGCAAGTATTCTCATGAGCGGAACTACTATCAATAATCTTTGGGTGCCTGGCTAATACAAAATTACTGAAAATACTTTTGATCAGAATGGTATTACTTGCATTCACAGTCTATCTAATGCCTAGAGACCTGAAAGCAGCACTAATGTAGGCACATTACCTCCAAAGCTTGGCGTAAGAAAGTTCGTTTCTCTGATTTGGCCCATTCGATGCACTCTAAACACAACTCGACCTGCAACAAAGAGACAACACATGCAATATTATGTCCTCACATTCTTCCCACAAACCTCGCTTTGGAGAACAGCTTTAATTCCCTCCTATGTATTATCCATGTTGCTCTACTTAATGTCTCAGGGGACATGCCTTGATCTACAATATCTCACTGTGTAATGGTTATATCATAATGGAGAACCAACTTGGCATTTTACACAGAAAGTATCGTTGCACTTAAGAATTGTGTTCTTTTGAAAAAGAGCTTCCTCTCCGAGATTCCTCTTCTACCTTCCCAGGATGGACCCATAACTTTCAACATCTACACCCTGAAATACAGATTTCTACAATGGCTGAGAATTCTTTAAAGCAGAAATTTCTCCCTAAATAGCTGCAAATAGTAATGGCAATGTGTTAATATGAACCCATTGGTAATAAAGGTAGAAATTCTCAGCCTAAGCACAAACGCCTTGTTCCTAACAGTTGCCTATAACACTCAAAAGGCCCAGCTGGCTCTTCCCTTTCTGATACTAAGTGCAGCTAACCAATTCATCACCACAATACGATACACTTAGCATGTATTAAAGGGAATAAAAAGAAATTACAATTAGCCTAACACTTAAAAGGACTTTAAGACTTTATTTAAAACTGCTTTGGGGGCACCTGGCTGGTTCATTTGGTAGAATGTAAGACTCTTGATCTCAGAGTTGTAAGTTCGGGCCCGTTAACTCGAACTAAATGTTCGGTGCAGAGCCTACTTAAAAACATAAATGCATGAATTAAAAAAATAATAATAAAGGTGCTTTGAATCCCCAGTTCTATCTGCCACCCAAGCAGAGAGATAATATGCAAAGTAACTGATTTAAGGCAGTGTTCAATGCTAGATGGTCTACATGCCATCAAGTATTTGTGACATATTAGCTTTGAGAAACTACGTTTTAAGTACTGCAGATCTGGGCGCCTGGGTGGCTCAGTGGGTTAAAGCCTCTGCCTTCAGCTCAGGTCATGCTGGGATGGAGTCCTGAATCGGCCTCTCTGCTCGGCAGGGGGCCTGCTTCCCTCCCTTCCTCTCTCTCTGCCTGCCTCTCTGCCTGCTTGTGATCTCTATCAAATAAATTAAAAAAAAAAATCTTTAAATAAAAAGTACTAGAGATCTTTTATCACTTTTGTTACTGCAAGTTTTGTATTAAGATTCCTAATTAGAGCATAAGATTAAAAAAAAAAAAACCACCAACTAAACTTTCTGCTACAACAGATCTTAGTTGCAGTTAGATCACCAACTAACTGCTGATACAACAGATCTTTACGTATATCCAAAGTTCTCTAAGGGAGATGTTATAAGGAAGGAAAATGAATAGCACATATAATTCAAACTGACAGATCTTCTGCTTTTAGATCCCAAGTCCAAGCTCAGTAAATAAACAGATGCCATTACATGGTATTTGGAGGATTCACCAGTGAAAAAGACTCAAAGGAACCTTTATAACTCACTGAAGCCCCCTGGTGGCTACTTAATCTCCGGCACTAAACTCAACAGACCTAAAAATTTTACAAAAACTAAATTAAAAGCAAGAGTTTTGAGTTATGTTCTGAAGAGCAAAACTCCAAGTAAGATCTCTGTTCCTGATGTGAATGGAACTGAAAACGCTTTGCTGGACGTGTTTAACAATAAAAATACAAGAGTCCTTAGTCCTAATGTGTCTTTGGAAGGCTAAGAAATGCTTACCGTCCCAGTTCTACCCAGGGAGCTTTTTTAAGAATATAAAAATGGATGCAGAGGCTCCTGACTCAGTAGTCTGGAATAGAGCCTGGCCACTGAGATGCAGCTCTCTAGTTAAGAAAACACTGAACTCTACTCCATCATCTCAACTGTCCCCATTTCCCGAGTCCAGATGTGAAGTGACTCAAAGTCACATACCAGCTGCTGGGATCAGAACTTGACCCAGTGCTTCTCCAATGCTCTTGTTCAGGTCCATCTGTTATCCGTTACTGGGTGCATCATTTGCACTATCTAGGACTTTAATTGGTAAAACCAGCACCTCAATTTTAAGGAAAAATTTTGAAGGCCATTGGCCTTGCTACACAACTATTTTGTTTGAGGCTTTGTGCTTTGTTAATGCAGATAATGACTAATAAAGGGGATAAAAATATATAAGAAGCCACTGCCTCTGGAGAAACCCCTTATCTGAGCACAAAAGCTTGAAGTGACAGAAATCAAACATTTTTTTTTTTTTAAAGATTTTATTTATTTTGACAGAGAGAGAGACTCCGTGCAAGCACACAAGGAGGGGGAGCAGCAGGCAGAGGGAGAAGCAGGCTCTCCACAGAGCAGGGAGCCTGATGTGGGGCTCGATCCCAGGACCCTGGGATAATGACCTGAGCCGAAGGCAGACACTTAAAAGAATGAGCCACCCAGGCACCCAAGACGTTTAAGTTTTAAATCGATACACTTAATCATTTTTTAAAATGTCTTCAATAACTAGATCTGTATGGAAGAATAATAACTACTATTCCAAATTTTAAATTCTCCAGCACAAACTCCTTTTTCCCATGGAAATAACTGTTTCAGTAATGGGATTCGATGTAAGGTTTCTTTAAATGTGCTACTGTGGTTTCAGTTGGATAGACGATACCAAAAATGGCTTCCCCTGGGCAACTACCCAGAGATCCCTGAAAGGTAAGGTTAGTTTGAAATTCCAGTTCACCATTTGGCAAGTGTCTGGCTCAGTCCCCTCTTCACCCTGTTTCTCTACTCCCCACTACTTTACCAACCACCCCATCCTCGCTCTCCCACCCCACCCTGTTACCTCACACATACTCCTCCTCCCTTTCTAGGCTGTAAACCTCAACGTTGCAATTCACTCCATCCTAACCTGATTCCTACCACCTACTGGAATATAGCAAGCTAAAAACTGTTTTGTAGATCTATCCGACTTATGGTTAGTTCCTAAACAGAAAGAGGCAAGGAAAATCCCCTCCTCCATCCTCTTGGGTACCAAACTCCCCAACACAAAATTCCTAGCTCTCTTAACAATGTCTGCAAACAACTTCTTTTGCTTCATGCCATGATACTATCATGACAATACTATCATGACTTGATTCCCTATCCTTTCCCATCGCTCAAAGAATTTTTCAAAGAACTCAGAATGTTTCAAGAGGAACATGTAGCTCCAATTTCTCCAAGTCAGAGACCCTGAGTCACCTAGAGAAATGTAGTAACAACACTTATGCTTATATCTCTATTCAATAAATTTATGTCTTAATTCAACAAACTATCTCCTAAGCATCAAACATGGGGAAGCATTGAACATGGCGTTATCCCTACATCCCTCTAACAAACATGAGTTCTGTAGTTCCTCTGGGCCTAACTACTCTAAGTGCCAAGGATACGGCATGGGACGGGACAGAGTAGCTATCCTCATGGAACTTCTAAGGAGGAAACAGATGTTAAAAAGGAAAATAAATATGAAGAAAGGTAAAGCAGACTGGATATTTTAGATGGGAGGGCCTAACCAGACATAGAGCCACATGAAAAAGGCCAGTATATCCCACTAGCCAATTATAGGAGAGCGCTGAATTCTGATTTAAAGGACCTCCACAAAGGAGTAGGAGAACTGCTCGTTACACAAATGCAATTCCATCCACTGAGTCAACTCTATGCTACGGAAAGGGACAAATTCCAGAGATTTCAGTGTGTAATCGAGCAGCTTTGATAATTAATTCTTTCTGCCTAAAAAGTTCCAAGGAACATGTATCAGTCTGTCTCAAACTAACATTTTTTGGTCAGCACATTATAAGGCACCCCATTTCAAACAAAAGATGGTGTTGCTTTTTCGTGAGAACAAAGTATAATCTTTAAAAAAAAAAAAAAAAGGTTAAATAAGACTAAAATCCCATTAAAGTCATTTTTTTTCTTTTTAAATTATTCTTAAAAATAATTCTAATGCTTTGGTTCAAAAGACAGACATCTAAATATTAACTCTTTTTGATCTACTATAATGAAACACAGTTCTGCCACAAATGTGAAAACTTTCCTACAAATGAATTTTTCTGCAAATGAAGTGGGTTTATGGTGTTTAAACTAGGCCTCAAAGAATCATTAAGGCAAGAAGGCAGATTTTACAGAAGACCTGATTTCAAAGTGGGATGTATATGTCCTAGACTTCTGAAATTCCTCATCCTTTCATACTTTTTACTTGTACACTCACGGAGGCCAGAGCAAACAGTGAGACATGTAACCAGCCAGCTATTCCTACCCCGTCCTTATATTTCCTGACATTTTATATATTTATCGCCTGCCTTCCTCATTAAAATATAATTCCCATGAGAACACTGACTGTGTTTTTACAAATGTATCCCCAGTATATGTAACAGTGTTTAGCACACAGCCTGCACTCAGTGAATACTAAGCAATGTATCTATAGGAAAGACAACTATGGTCTTTCTACCAACAGTATCCTGCTTGAATCTGCTGCTTTTTACAGAGTAAGTTTTAACTTTGGTAGTGTCTCCTTCTGAACTGCGGAAAATATAGCTATCTTCAAAAAGTTCACAAGAGGTTCCCTGATTCCAAAGAGGCACTCTTCTGAGTGGTTCAGGGTCTGGTCTGAACTCATAGAGGACATGTACAGGTACACCAGAGTCACTTCTGCACACATGAGACACAAACAGATGGATGCTCACCCCTCCATAAAGGCATATATGCAGTACAAAACATGCCAAGAAGGGATGCCACAGACTTATTCCGTGCTCACGAAGAGCTTTGCGACACAGAATGAAAGGTACCACAGACACAGAAAACATTACAAAGGTGTGGCAATACAATACCTCAAAGACAAGAATCAGTTTGTGACCCTGATGTAATGAGGATTCCAGGGACCACTGACAATCTCCACTTACAAAGCAAAGCATGGAACAGACCCAAAGTATCAAATGCCCTGTAACAAAGAGAAACTGACATGATAAGTCCTGAGCTGTCCTCCCAGCTGTCCCTTCCACATTAGTACCACAGTGTAGGCAGGCATTGCTTTCACTGAAACACTTTTTTTTTTCCATATCATCTACCTTCTGCCTTTAAAGTAGCTTACCTCCTGCCCTGTAGCTGCTTCCATATCAAGAAACAGATCAAGAAGAGATCGGACCAGGCGAGCTGCCTTAGCCTTGCTGATGGAATTCAAGAAGGGTCGCACATACTTCAGGAGTCCTCCAAGCTCTTTGTGGAAGGCAGTTCAGAAAAGAAAAAGTAAACATCAATATCAGAGACAAAATACCCATTAAATTAGTGACTCAAGATCATAAAATCCATCCTTATGTCACTGCAATCATTCTAAATGATGTATAGTAGGAATTTAAAATATCCTTAGCAGGTAACAGGGTAGCAAAAATGAGTAAGCAATATATACTAAATTTGTATTCCATTCTGCACTCAGCTACTGGATTACTATGAGGGCCCTGGGAAAATCTCACGTCTCTTGGCCTCATTTACCCATCCTAATGAGAGATAAACAGCAAAGTACTCATGGTCTCAGAGCACAGTTTTCTAGAACATTAAATATGTTGTGCCTCTGACACCTGAGGTAAAATCACTTCCACACAACCGGTAAATTCGATGAGGTTATGGGAAAGGTGTTTTGTGGTTGTTGCTGAATTTCCAAGTCCACCGTAGCAGCTCCCCCTTACACAGATGAAGATGTTCAATTCCAGGGTCCCTTCTCCACCCTTCCCGAAGTTCTCCCCAGTTTAGCCTTTTAGCAACAGCACTTCCCTGGCACCGAATAAACTTTTCACAGAAAACTTAGGGTGTTTTCTCCATTTATCTGTAAGAACTAAGTCTTAAACTATGAACAAAAAAGGAATCTACCACAGAAGTTTTCTTCCCCTTGTATAGGAAAAAAAGGTGGCAAGTCATTTTAAGGGAACATCTTTAGAAACAAGAGTAAAAATGAGAATATTCCAACTCGTTAACTACGGAAGTACTTTTGGAATGTAGGTTAAAATTACTTTAGTGCCACCGCCTCTTTAATATTCTCCAATTGTGGACTCACCCTCCTGAGGATTCTAATTCAGGGCAAGCAAACCTCACCCTCCTGAGAATGCTAATTCAGGGTCCTGAAATCCTCATCTGCCTGAACAGTCACAGGATGCCTGGGACTGTGTCAGGTACGAAAGGAACTTAAAACAGTGGAAAAGTTCATCTTTTCCTTCACTCCCCAGTACTCACCTTTGATTCCACTAAGATTTTCCCCATTCTGCCCCTCCACTCACCCCTGCATAGACTAGACATGTGTCTGCTTTCACACCTTGTTTCTGCTCCATTCCCATGCAGAATTTCTCCTCCATCTTCTCGACCTATGTAAATCTTAGATGTCCTTTTAGGTCCAGCTTAAAGTCCTATTATGTCTTCCAAACCAACTCCAGGCTGCACTGATTTCTCCTTCTCATATTCCTTTTACATTTGTACAAATTTTAATTATACAATCACAGCTTTTTAAAAGTAGTTTAGTACAATGTCCCTTCTCCCACAGTATTTCCTACTATGCTAGAACAATTCTGAACAATCTCTAATGACAGAATTGTTCAGAAAGCAGACTATTCGAATGTTAGTCAAACTAAATTGTTCTTTTTTTTAAGACCCAAGTCTTTACCCTCCTTCTACATGGTTTCAAATTTCTGATGACAACTATCTTTTATACCTCCTTAATTTTCCCTTTCTCCAAGCTAAACATCTTTAGCTATTTCAACTGTTCCTCCAATGTTCTGGTTTCTAGATTCCTTGTCATTGAATGAACTCTAGTTTGCAAACATACCATCCGTAGTACCCAGAACTGAAAACAATTCTCCAGGTAGGGTCTGACCAGTAGAATCATGGCCTGATTCTCTTGATCTGGCCACCACAGGTAACACATGATAGCCTACTTCCTTTTTTCCAATAGCACTATATTAAAGTCTTTTTTGCACAGACAAGTAATTCCTCATCTTCCTCTGTCTTGATAAATACTTTTTAAGTAAATAACTTTATACTTACCACATTGAATTTAATCTTGCTGGCTTTGGCAATAACTCTGAATCTTAATTCTGTCCTCTACTGTACTGAGTCATCTACAAAAAATAAGCAGGCCTTCTGAAATGGCTTTAGCCATAATGCCAGAGGCTGACCAGAAGAACAAGGACAGATCCCTATGACATGACGCTAGAGACTTCCCTCTAGGTTGACAAATGATCTTCATACTCTGTATTTCTCATTAATATTATGGCCAATGTTCAAATGCCTTGCTTACATCAGATATGTAGTCTGTATCATTCCTCTAACCCAGAGGTTGGCAAACTTTTTCTGTGATGGACCAGATAGTAAATATTTTCAGCTTTTTGGGAGATGTGGTCTCACTGGCAGATACTCAACTCAGCCACTGCAGTACAAAAGCAATCATAGACAGTAAGTAAACAAATGGGTGTGGATGGGTTCCAAAAAACTTTATTTACAAAAATAGCTGGCGAGCTGCTGTCTGTGGAGCCCTGCAAATCTACTCGTCTGATAAGGCTAACCAAAGAGAATGAAGGGGAGTTTGAAATAATCTTTTCTTAATAAACCCACAGTCTTAAGTGATTAAAACCTACTTATCCAATAATCTGTCCCAGATATTAGTGATTACCAGTTTAAAGGGTCTAGAAATTATTCTTTCCATTATCTTCATGCAAAGTAAAATAATGTTTGCCCATCCTCAGTTTCCTTAATACTTGTCCATCCTCCATGACTTTTCTCAGAATAATAATAGTGGCTCTATAAATATATCTGCTAGAACTATGCTTCTGATATTAAAAGACAAACTGTCAGAGCCTAGAGACTTGAACTTATTTAAAGAGCCTATCTGCTCTTTCCTCTCTCTTTCTCATTTTTTTTTTTTCTATCTTTTTCTTTTTGAAAATCATTTTCCTTCCTGGAAAAGGCTGAAGTGAAACATGAACTAAGCAGCCTGACTTTTGCTCTAGCAACTGCTAGCATTACAGTATTTGCTCCAAGCACTGATAGTGTTATTCTTCTTATCCCAACAAAGAAACAAATGACCTCTTAGTTGCCAAAGACTCGGTCCACTTTTCATTTCAGTCTATTGTTGCTATTCATTCTTGGTTTTATTCCCTGTTTCTTTCCATTTTCATACATCCTAAAGTAATTTTTAATTCCCAAGGAATCATACTGCCTTATTGAGATTATTTACAATTACACGACCCGAACTTTGTTTTTAGAAGGTCACAGAACTTGGGCGCCTGGGTGGCTCAGAGGGTTAAGCCTCTGCCTGCCACTCGGGTCATGATCTCAGGGTCCTGGGATCGAGGCCCGCATTGGGCTCTCCGCTCAGCGAGGAGCCTGCTTCCCCTACCCCACGCCACCCCCCCGCCTGCCTCTCTGCCTGCTTGTGATCTCTCTCTCTCTCTCTGTCAAATAAATAAATAAAATCTTTAAAAAGAAAAAAAAAGGTCACAGAACTCGAAACAATCCTTTCAGAATCTCAAGCTATGAAATCTGCAGATCCTGAGCCAGCCATCACGTCTGATGATGCTTAGCGCCACTTTCAACCACTATTATGCATCAAACCTTGCCTCATTCACTAATTCCCAAATGACTGCTGTAGGTCAGAGACCTTATCTTATATTTTTTTAATGGAGTACTTAGCACAGTGCTAACTGTATATTAAGTGCCTAATAAAACAAAATTGAAGATTAATGGAATAGACATATTTTCTATTCTCAGGAAACCAAAATTCAAAGGAAACAATATAAACCTATCAATTATGAACAGCAAAGTGGGGTACAAGACTTCCTTAGAGTTTCTACAGTATATACCTATACTCATCAGACTCTTTCTTAGAAAACAATGACAAATGACCTAGAAAAGTTGTTAAAAGTCCTTATGATTCACCTGTTAAATTCCAATAGGTTTAGCTATACACTTCTCAACTTCTCAGGTACTGAGTCACAAAAAAGGGAGGGGCAAGGAATAAGGAGAGGGCAAAGCATAAAATAGGAATTTCAAGCAAAACAGTTAACATTTTTGGATAAATTTTTGAAGTACTGACCATACTACATGCTATTTGCAATTATCCATGCTACTGGAGGAAAACAGATATTTGGAAATTTAAACAACAGAAAAGTCTTAAATCACTTTATCTGACTTTCTAATTCTTTCAGGAAAATAACCTTATTAATTATATTTTGTATGGACCAATTATCAAAACTATTATGCAATCCCAAGCTCACATTAACTGACAGGCAAAAGGAATCCATAAATATGTTAAATAGGAGGGAAGTCAGTCTAAAATGAAAAAAACAGGGACACCTAGCTGGCTCAGTCAGAAGAGCATATGATTCTTTATATGAGGGTCGAGTTCGAGCCCCACGCTGGGTATAGAAATTACTAAAAAAATAAATAAATAAACTTAAAAAAATAAATAAAGTGAAAATCCCAGCACTGACCACTGATAACGCGTTAAGTGATTAACTATGGAAAGCATGAACCATTACACCATAAGGCCTCAAGCACTGAAGTGGGACAAATTGGTTCAAATCCTGGATCTTCCATGTACTAGATGAGTGACCTTGGATAAGTTATTTAACCCTTCTGTGTTCTGTTTCCGCAGGTGTAAAATGGACAACAGCATCCACATTACTGAGTTGTTTTGAAGATGCAATAAACTATATCCTTTTTGTGCTTAAAATAGTAACTAGTTGACAGCACTTAAAAACTGTTTTATTATAGATATTTTTAAATACTTTAAATAAAATTCAAAAACTACATAAACATATCCTCCCAACTGCATACATCTTTATACAATGTTAGTCATCCTTAATTGCGAAAGATCTTAGTTCTCAAGTTCAAGAAGTTTCGCTAACTTGTACCTCTTGGATAACAGTATTATTTTGGGGAAAGTAATTCGTGAGGTCCCTTACCCTAGCTTAATCCATTCTAAATTAGATAAGACCTAAATTCACTTTAAAGTTGACAAAAATCATCCATTTTAAGCTTAAGCTTAAGCTTCTCTAAATACTATTACCACCTTACTTGGTCAAAGGCCCTTCCTGGTCTCTTACTTCAATGACTCTTATTCCAAGGACACACCCATCATCAGAGTATCACCTCAAGCCTAGAAACTCAATGATTCGATTACAACTAGAATGTCTGGGCAATAACATGCACGAAGTCCCACATAACAATGGAGAAATCTCGGGAAAGCTCTTTCCATTTAACATCTCACTCTCTTAACAGAAAAAAAGGACATTCCATTGAACATCTCACTCTGAATTGGTCTCTCACACTGAATTGGATGCAAAATCCCTAGTCACTTTCAAGTCCAGGGAGCCTAAGTCACTATCCATCTTAAATACATCAGAGCTGAAATCACTAAAGACAGCTGTTGCTCATGCTGCTGCCCTTATGTAAGGGAACACAGTGAAAACTAGAACGAGAAACAAATCACACAGATCACTATATCCCAACAGGAACAGGATCTTCTCTCACCTGCAGAAAACTTTCCACCAAAGAACTGAATTTAAAGGTCCACCTAGCTTCCTGCTAAAAAACTGAAGCTCAACAAGTTGACGATAAAATGGAATTATACCACTAATAAACTGTGTGGATGCATTCCTATGTTCCTCTACTCCAACAGAAACTTGAAACTTTCCAAGTAAAAGAAAAAGCAACCCATTTGCATCACTTACCGGCAGCTTGTCCAGTCTTTGCCAAGAGAGACCCCAGTTCCAGGATACTCTGCTCTTTGACCTGCACTGCCTCCTCATCATTCTCTTGAATGTCACGCTTCACTGGGAGAGGAAAATGCAAACCTTCTTAAAATTCTGATTAAAAAATGAAGACTGAGGGAGATTTCACCCTCACAAGAGCAATTACAAACTCAGTTACCAAAAGACACATTCTAGGGAGCTTTAAAAAAAAATTTCTTAAAAAAGTGAAATCATCATGTAAGATATGTCCCATGTAAATTATAAAAATAGATTCCTCTCCAATTTTAAATGTGCCTTTTCATTCTATCAATCAGAATTCCCCTTACCCACATACAATGAGATTTCTGTCGTAGTCACTTGGTTAAAGCAAAAATTCAAACAAGTTCTTCATATTGTGGTGGTTAGCCCCATGTTAGGCACTTTGTTACTGAAAATATTAAACATGCCTATATGTTTACCTGCCCCAAACTAAAATCAAAAGACCATCATTTACTGGTGACTAAAAAAGTCAAGTCTTTCAATAAACTTTAAGCACACCACTAATGGGGTGCTTGGGGTAAGCACTTCCACAAAGCCATTCAGGAAAAACAACTCAATCAAGGCTCCAGTGTGATCCTTAGGAGGGACTGCTGCTCTGTAATGGATCCTTAGGACGGACTGCTGCTTTATACTGGATTCAGGACCTGATAGCACAGGACCTGTGCTATCTGTCCCACTTTCAACTGTTAACAACTATTTTACCAAACACTGAATAACCTCTCTGAGTTTGTGGTGATCATTTTAGTGACCATCACTAGTTATCACTTCTCTTACAAAGCATCATGACTTGACAAAAACCAAGATTTAGATACTCCATAATGGAATCCGGAAAAAGTAAGACTGTAACCATCATGACTCAAGCTTGCTCTGAGAGGGAAGCTTTCAGGGAACTCTCTCCTATTGAAATGACAATCACAAAATACTACAACTATAATGTTCATCATAATTTCACTTATGAAAGTCAAAAATTTAGGTACTTAACACACACACACAAAAATCCATGCTTCTCACATTAGCACTACTCCTAGAATAAAAATATATATATATATGTGACTGAGATGACCCTGGTTCTATAATTGTAACTGACTTAACTCAAAGGTCAGAACTTCAGAATTAAAGGCTTTCATTTAACAAAATCATCCATTCACAGATGCATCTCAGCCCCCACCTTCCCTTCTCCAGGACCCCCAAAGATAAAGACATCAAGCTCTTGTCCTTGTCTTTTCTCCGCGCAAGTCAGGAATACCAACATTCAACAGACCAGGAAGTCAACATAAAAGCCAACATCCTGGAGGTCCCACATACACGTGCATTCCTCCGCTACTTGTTGATCCGATCTGAATCTTCTCAAGCTGCGTTAAAAAGATCGCATTACTACACGTGCAGTGAAGAGCTAACCCATGCCCTAACTGAACCCTTTGCGACTTGAACATTAAAAGCCTTCTCTGTCATCACAAATTTATTTCTGTTCACACCTGAATCCCGGTGGAAACTTGTCGGAAGCGACTGGCTGGAGCTCCCGTTTCAGTTTTCCTGCGGTGTGCAAGGTGTAAGGCAATCTACTACAAACTGACTCTTCATTTTCGCTGGCAGTCTGCGGCCGACCGGTTCCCCGAACTCCGCGGCTGACAACTCACTCCCCGAACTCACTTCCCACCTCTACCGGGGAGACTAGGACGGATTAGTCACCTCCTCTAGCCGGGCGGTCCCATCTCGCTCTTACACCCTACACGGGGGCAAAGGGACGTCTCGGGCACCTCTTCAAACCAAATGCCAATCTGCGGTGTGTGTCCCCTCCGTTATTTCCCACATTCAGAAAGAGACATCCCTTTAGTAGAGCCTTCCGCTGCGAGGCTGGGGAGAGGCAGCAGCTCTCAGGGTCCCGAGGAAGAAAACTCCAAGAGAAGAGCGAGCGCTCCGCGCTGCCACCCGGAGCGGGCTGTGCTGATAACAACGGCGGGAAACGCTGTGTACAGCGGGTTTCGCCAAGGCCCTTCAACTCGAGGCTCTCAGTCCTGTTCGCAACAATCCCGCCGGCCGGCACTACTCGCCGTCCCGGGCCAGCCCGCACGGGCCAGAGCGGGGGCAAGGCTGGGGAGTGGTGGGGGCCCCGGTTCGGCCCACCCTCTCACTCCACGCTGAGCCCACCGTGAGTCAGCAGCCGGCAAGTGGACGCCGGGGCTGCCTCGAGGCGTCCCACCCGGGTGGGACCCAGGGGGCTCCAGGGAGCTGCGAGCGGCCTGTGCCCCCGGCCCGGCCCCCCTCACACACAGTGAGTCAGCAGCACCAGAGCCGGCTAGCCCGGCCCCGCTCCGTCGCCGCCGACCCACACAAGCCCAGCTGAGCCGGCAGGGTCAGAGAGGGGGCGCGGCGACCTTTACCGATGGAGTGGAGAATGTCGATGGAGGCCTCCCGGTCGGTGCTGAGTAGAGACTGGGCTCTCTGGAACTCCACCACCGCCGCCGCCGCCATCTTACCGCTTTCACACCGTCCCCGGCCGCGGCCGCCGACGCCGGAAACACACTCCCGGAAAGCCCGCCCTCGCCTCCCTCTTCCCCCCCCATGGCCCCCCTTCTCTCCCGTTCCCAGAGCACTACGGGAGTTGTAGTCTTGTTGCCTGTCGGGGATTGAGGGGTGAGGGTAAGAGCTGGGGCGCCCGGGCTCGTGGGCGGCAAGCTCCCCAGCACCGCCTAGCGGCCAGCCCGCGAGTCAAAGAGGCGGTGCCTAAGCGTTGGAACCGAAGGCTAGTCCCCACCCACCCCAAAAGAGGCCTCGTAACAGCAACTCTCCTAGCTCGCCCTTGAGAGGACTTTCGGAGCACCCGCCTAGGTATTCTTTGAAAGCCGCTTGGCTTCCTTTGTCACTTCCACGTTTAACCATTCATTCAGGGCAATAAACGATCGCATTAGTGCTCACGATGTGCCAGACAAAGAAGAGCAACATTCAAAGGCGTCCAAGCGTCTAACAACATCTCTCTCTTTCTCTCTCTTTCCCTCTCTTCTCCCACACACACACACTCACACGTACGTTGCAGGCTAGAATCCTACAGAATCATAGCCAGCCTGTGATTAAACCCATCAGCGTCGGGGAGAACTGATGTTAGAAAGTGAAATACCATCTTTGCCCCATTCACTCAATAAACCCCTCTTGGGGGTCACGCGGAAGTCTAACAGCTACCTGGACTCCCCACTCAGAAAAGAAAAAAATGGATATTTCTAGTATTTCCACTTCCTTCAACTAAAATCACAGATACTGAAGGGCTGTCAAGTGAAAGGAGAAAAGACATTCTGTAGGACCACTGAGGGGTGAGCTTAAGGGAAGGGCTAAAAATATAGAGGCAGTTCAATATGAAGAAGATATTTCTCCAGTGAAGACAATCCGAAAACTGAATATGCTGTACCCTAAAGGGACCTGGAGAGGGAACCAACATTGCACTCCTCTGTGACTGGGTTAGGAAATTTATATATTTATCTTCTCTTATCCTTCCAACAATGTTCTGTGAAGAAGATGCTATTCACACTCCTTTCATAGGTGAGGAACCGGGTTTAAAGTGATTTGGTGAAACTCATACGGTAATTGGCAGAGCTGAGATCTGAAAGTTAGGGAATGCATTCCTAGTTCCTGGATGTGTCCAAACGAAAATTGATTAACATCTCATCAAGTTGCAAATAGGATTCATAGCAATGGTGGGGAAATAGATTAAACGGCTTCTAGAGTTCTCCTAACTCTGAGATTCCATCAATCTCAGTATAAAACTAAGTCTTTCTTTTCTTAGAAAGGGCATTCCTCCCTCCTCAATTTGGTGTGCAATTAACATATCATGCCAAAATGCTAATGAGCTATAAAATTCCACAGCTGAGAACAGCAGGAAGTAAGTATCTTCACCTTCTTACAGGAGGCCTACCAGTTCATCCTTACTACTTTAGTAAGTAAAAGATTTACTGAAAAATGACTAGACCAATCCTAAAACCTTCATCTACTTCCAGCTTCCACCAGGGAGAGATAAAAGTTCAAAAGGAATTCATTAGAAGAAATCATGGAAGAGGATGAAATGCTCACCTCACTATAAAGAGGGAGCACTACAAAAGACTTGGGGTGTCTGCAAGATCTTTCTCCCGAGCTGGTGAATCTCACTGACTACAGCAACTTAGCCATCTCTGTGCATCCACATTGGTAAGAGTTTTGAGGTGAACCAGACCTGTCTCTCCAGGAGGTTGGGGCCTCCGTGCACATTCATGAAGGTGTTTACCAATATGGGCCTAGAGAATTCTGAATTAGGGAAGAGGGCTGATACATTCCACAACAGGACAAGGAAAAAGGGAAGCAATGGGGCAGCCTGCACTGTGTTTGACATAGTGGGGTGGCTAACTCAATAGAGCTTCTCACCAGAGTGAAAAGACCCAGTAATGGGCTGGAAGAGTGGACATCAAAAAGCAGTGACTGAAGAGGGACCTTAAGGTTCACAGGTATAGCCTCCAAAGGACCCATAAATGCTCCCAACAAGAAAGAGTCAGCGGGGAGCCTGGGTGGCTCAGTGGGTTAAAGCCTCTGCCTTCAGCTCAGGTCACGGTCCCAGGGTCCTGGGATCGAGCCCCTCGTCGGGCTCTCTGCTCCTCAGGGAGCCTGCTTCCTCCCCTCTTTCTCTGCCTGCCTCTCTGCCTACTTGTGATCTCTCCTCTGTCAAATAAATAAATAAAATCTTAAAAAAAAAAAAAAAAGAAAGAAAGAAAGAGTCAGCACCTGGATCTCTGCTTCTGATGACATTAGTCATGTGAGACACTTTCATTTCCTTTCTTTAATCCTTCCCCTAATGCCAGAGGAGCAGAATGAGAGAGGGAAGAAAAAAAAGGGAGGAAAAATATAAGCTAAACACAAATTCCCAACTAAGAGTCAGAGAGGAGAGAAGCTTTAAATTAGAAATGGAGTCTCCGTCGGATGAGTGGCACAGACTAGATTTCAGCCCAGGTCATGATCTCAGCATTGTGGGATCAAGCCCACATCCATCGGGCTCTGCGTTCAATGGGGAGCCTGCTTGAGGTTCTCTCTCTCTCTCTGTCTCTCCTTCTGTCCCTTCCCTGCTTGTGCAAGCTCCTCTCTCAAATAAATCTTTAAAAAATTAAAAATAGAAAAGCAACTGGGTGCCTCAGTCGGTTAAGTATCTGCCTTCGGCTCAGGTCATGATCCCAGGGTCCTTGAGATCAAGTACCATGTAGGGCTCCCGAAGATTCTGCTTCTCCCTCTGCCCTGCCTCCCACTCATTCTCTCAATCTCTCTCTGTCAAATAATAAGTAAAATCATTTTTAAAAATTAAAAATAAAAAAAATTGGATTTGAAATTGATGTTTTGATTTAGGCCACAGTGGACTTTTTTTTCTAAATAAACTTTTTTAGAGCAGTTTTAGGTTCACAGCAAAACTGAGCAGAAAGCAAAAATAGAAAGGGCTTTAAAATCATTAGAAAAGACCTGAAAGTTAGGAGATCTGCTCAAGATGTTATCAGGGGGAAGAGACAGGAGATCCAGTAGAGAATGGATAGAGGGATGCAGCTTGTACCTGCACCAAGTCCTTCAACATATTTACAGCACCACCATCTGCTCAGTTTTCTAGTTATCCAAACTGACTCCTCCTTTCTCTGACCAGTGCCACCACAGCTAAATATTGCCTCCTATTTATTCTCCTGAACATGTTCCTCAGGTACTGGTTCCACACCATCCTCTCTAACATTTTGAAAAGTTTATATATATACCCTCCTACTGGAGGAGCTACACAGTGATCCCATGGGAGGTGCAAGAGGCATTCAAGACTGGTTGATTACACTACTTGCCTTTGATCATTCCCTTTCTTTCACATCAAGTCCAAGGGAATGATCTCTATACCTACATTGTACCTTTTTCTTTCAAACAGTATCATCAAGCAGAAAAAGCAATAAAAGGGCCACTTTTTAGTTTTAGAAGCACTCACTTGCTTTCAAAGTCTAGGCCAGCCTCTAAGTAGCTGGCGATTTTAACATGTTTCTTAATTTCTGTGATCGTTGATTTTCCCTCTGGAAAACATGGATAAGAAAACCTAGCTCTCAAGATTTCTCTAAGGATAGCAGATAAGCTAATATGGAGACATGTTGAATAAATGTGATTTTCTTTCCATGCAGTATCTTCATTACAGAAGACTGAGAAGTAACTATGGAGATCACTACCAACTTCTTGCGAGTCACCTTTCACTGACTGCATTGATAGGTCACCGAAGTTCTTAAAACTTAAGCGGTTGCAAAACTGTAAGTCATTCTCAGGAATGTGACATTCTCAATGTCACCAAAACTCCCCCTCCTACTACCACCACCTTCTAGCAGTTGTCCAGCTATTCTTCTCCATGCCGAGCTGCTCCAAATGTTCTCTGCGTGTATCTGATAGGCTGGGCCTTGGGAGGGTCTGGTTACCATCCCCTTCACTGGGGGCTACAGAGCATTGCATAATCAGGCCCCTGACTACTTCTCCGACGTCACCCCTTGCTCACTCTGCTCAGTTGGCAAATTTGGGTTTTTGTTCTTTTCTTTTCTTTTTTTCTTCAAACAGGCCAAGTTCTTTCCCACTAAAAGCCTTTATGTTCCATCCCCAGGTTTCAGCTCAAAAATCATTTCTACAAAGAGGCCTTCTGTGTCATCCCATTAAAAGAAATCTCCTCCAGGTGCCTGGGTGGCTCAGTGGGTTAAAGCCTCTGCCTTTGGCTCAGGTCATGATTTCGGGGTCCTAGGATTGAGCCCCGCATTGGGCTCTCTGCTCAGCAGGGACCCTGATTCCCCCTCTCTCTCTCTGCCTGCCTCTCTGTCTACTTGTGATCTCTGTCTGTCAAATAAATAAAATCTTTTTAAAAATAAATAAATGAGGGGCGCCTGGGTGGCTCAGTGGGTTAAGGCCTGTGCCTTCGGCTGGGGTCATGATCCCGGGGTCCTGGGATGGAGCCCCACATCGGGCTCTCTGCTCAGCGGGGACCCTGCTTCCCCCTCTCTCTGCCTGCCTCTCTGCCTACTTGTGATCTCTGTCAAATAAATAAATAAAATCTTTAAAAATAAATAAATAAATAAATAAATAAATAAATAAAAGAAATCTCCTCTACCTTCATCCAGTAACCATATCACTCTATTTCCTTCTTAGGACTCAACACAGTCATGGATTTTGTTCTGTCCCTCGTGTAAAACTCACTTCCCTCCACAAAGTTTCAGGGACCGTATCAGTCTTTTCCACCCTTATAGCCCCCAGCTCCCACCATAGTGGCTTGCACACATGGCAAACACTCAATAAATATTCCTTGAATGAGCGCTAGTATCTGTCCTGCCACAAACTTCTGCTGCCCGCAATGTCCATATCCCACACTATGCGACTGTTTAGCCATTGCTGCTTATATTGCGGTAGGGGTGATGGGGCTGTCCCAGATTAGCCATGACCTAAGGTTTATAAGGACTGGCCTGAAAAGACTAGCTGGACCACTCCAATTCCCCTCTCAGGAACTGGGGAACTGAGAGACTGAGCCAGCTAGCCAAGGGAACTGAAATCAAAACCTGTCACTTGGAACCAACAAGAATCATGTAGGTAGAGGGAAAAATCAGTAGATGAGTGAAGAGAGGCAAGAATATCATGAAGGAGAATCCAAACACCACCAAAGAAGGCCACCTCAGTTCCTAACAACTTTCTAATTTCTACCTCCACCCCCATGAGGCCCACCCATGCCATATTCCCCATTCTTGAAATATCAGGACATGTTTCCTTTCCAAATATCTTCCAATCCTTTTCATTTTCATTTTTCATTTTCTCTAATATTCTTTTATCTTTCTTTTTTAACAAAGTGAGAGGAGGCACCATATCTAGCTGGCATTAGGTTTCCTTGGTTTTGGGTTTATTGTTAATCCTGGTTATGGGCAATAATACCACTGATTTTCTATTGATGGTAGAGATATATAGTTACAATGAAAAACAAAGTGGATCAATTTAAATAACAATACATGTGGTATGTGGACATGGAAAAAATCAGGACTATGTAGGATGAACAAATGATTATATTTGGTCCATCAATATCACTATGTAGCCAACCATCTACCTCCCATTATCTTTCTTTTTATCGCAAAATCACATCTCTGATTGGAAGACCAGGAAGTCCTTTGGGTTCCTGCCCTAGATAATAATCTTTAAAGATGGCTTTCAAGTTACTTCTGGCAAAGACACTATATACTATAAAAAAAAGAAAGAAAATGGAATTTGAAGTCAGGCAAACATGGAGTGCAAATCTTCACTCTACTACCATTTAATAGTCAAATTACTTAAACTTTCTGGGACCAAATTTGGTCATCAATAAAACTACTTTTAAAAATCTACTCCATTTGAGGGGCACCTGGGTGGCTCAGTCAGTTTGGTGTCCAACTCTTAGTTTCAGCTCAGATCTTAATCTTGGGTCATGAGATCCAGCCCCATGTCGGACTCTGTGCTCAACATGGAGTCCACTCATTCCTCTCCTTCCTCCTCTGCCCCTACCCCTGCTCTCACCCTCTCTCTTAAAAAAAATAAATAAAATCTTTAAAAAATATATATTCCATTTGATGTTTGCTCAACAATGTGAATAGGCTTGGCATCATAGAACTGTACACTGAAAAATGGTTAAAATTGTAAATTTCATTCTGTGTATTTTACCAAAATAAAAAATAATAATAATCTACTTCACAGAATTGTTTGCAGGCTAAAGTTTTTAAGACACTATCACCCTTCAGCACTACCACTGACACACAGAAGTGCTCAATAAATGGCATCTCCTAAAAGACAGTTGAGGGGCACCTGAGTGGCTCAGGGGGTTAAGCCGCTGCCTTTGGCTCCCGTCATGATCCCAGGGTCCTGGGATTGAGTCCCGCAACGGGATCCTTGCTCGGCAGGGAGCCTGCTTCTCTCTCTGCCTCTGCCTGCTTGTGCGCTCGCGCGCTCTCTCTCTCTCTGACAAGTAAATAAAACCTTTTTTTGAAAAAAGTAGCAAAAAAATAAATAAAAGATAGTTGAATTGCTGACTAATTAGCTGATAAGCTACCACAACTCACGCTTCCTCTAGGAGCCCTCATAGAAGGCTAAACGAAACTTTTACTAGTGATTTTGTAACAATAGGCTCTATCAACTGTTACTTCTGTTTCTTTTTTTTTTTTTAAGATTTTATTTTATGTATTTGAGAGAGAGGGTCAGAGAAAGAGCACAAGCTGGGGGAGAGGCAGAGGGACAAGGAGAAGCAGGTTCCCTGCTGAGCCGGGAGCCCAATGCAGGGCTGAAACGACCGGCGCCAAGGGCAGATGCTTAACGGACTGAGCCGCCCAGGCGCCCCTGTCACTTCTGTTTCGGATCTTAGACTTCCTCACCTCATTTCGCCTCCCTTCCCCCTCTGTCAACCTTTCTTCTGTCCCTCCACCATTTCAAAACACACTATAAAGACCCCATCTCCCCCATGCTTCCCTATATTCCAAAACGATTTCTTTCCCCTGTATAACTGTTAATTTCATCATTTTTATTTTAAGCAATCTCTATACCAATGTGGGGCTCCAACTCATGATCCTGAGATCAAGAGTCCCATGCTCTACTGACTGAGCCAGCCAGGGGCCCCTATAATTGTTCATTTTTCACTGAGATTTTGAAATGTTCTGTATCCCATAAATGACCAAATAGGGGACTGCTCTAATGTGCTACCCTGCTAATGAAGATTATACCCTTCTACTTCTCTGCCCCATACTCTGTGCAGCAGCAAGACAGGGAGCGAAGTAAGGTTAGCAGATCTAAGCTAGTGGTGATTCCCCAGCTCCATTTGCTCGCTGCCATTGAAGCTTGAGAGGGTAAAAAACGTAAAAATTAGGCAAATTAGGTCATTATTATCTTCTCATCTCTCTTTGGAAACCCCTCTCTCTCACACTGCTACTGTTCTCTAGACCTTATTGCATTTGTGTTTTATTATTGTTCTCCTTCACTGAAAGCAGGTTAGTGATAACTTCTGTCTTTGATTAAAAGGTCTTCATTTTAACTCTCATATTTCTTTTTTAAGATTTTATTTATTTATTTGACAGAGAGAGACACAGCGAGAGAGGGAACACAAGCAGGGAGAGTGGGAGAGGGAGCAGCAGGCTTCCTGCTGAGCAGGGAGCCCGATGTGGGGCTCCATCCCAGGACCCTGGGATCATGACCTGAGCCAAAGGTAGACCCTTGATTGACTGAGCCACCCAAGCGCTCCTTGACTCTCATTCTTAACTGACAGTTCAAGTGGATATAAAATTCATATATTGACAATTACTTTTATCTGGCATTAAAGATGACTGTTTTCAGCCTAGTTGAAATCCCTTCATAGGTGATCATCTTTTCTCTCCATTAATTTTAATATCTTTTCCATCCTAGGATCTCTACAGTTTCACTACGAAGTATTTACTTTCTAATGAACACTCACTACACTTCCTAAATCTAGGGATTCATGCCTTCCATTAACCTGGAAACTTCTCAACCATTCCCTCTTTAACTATGGCTTCCTCTGTTTCTCTTCTCTTCTGGAAATAGTTTTTGATGTAAGTTAGATCTGCATTGTCCAATACAGAGGTCACTAGTACAAGTAGCTACTAAGCACTTGAAATGTGGCCAGTTCAAACTGAGCTGTGGTATAAATGCAAAATATACACTTGATTTTCACAGTAGACAGTGTGAAAGGGGCGCCTGGGTGACTCAGTGAGTTAAGCATCTGACTTGATTTTGGTTCAGGTCATGATCTCAGGGTCATGAGAATGAGCCCCATATTGGGCTCCATGCTCAGCAAAGAAAAAAAATGCTTCTCTCTCCCTCTCCATCTGCCACTCCCCACTGCTCATGCTCGCTCACTTGCTCACTCTCTCTAAAATAAATATATATATATATATTTTTTAATAAATAAAGACTGTAAAAAAAGAATAGAAAATAATCCATAATTTTAACATTGATTATATGTTGAAATAATATTTTGGATTAATTTCATAAATTTCTTTTTACTTTCTTTGAGTACAAGAAAAAAATTTTTATAAGATTTTATTTATTTATTTCACAGAGAGAGAGACGGTGAGAGAGGGAACACAAGCAGGGGGAATGGGAAAGGGAGAAGCAGGCTCCCCGCCATGCTGGGAGCCTGATGTGGGGCTCGATCCCAGGACTCTGGGATCATGACCCCAGCCGAAGGCAGACACTTAATAACTGAGGCACCCAGGTACCCCTGAGTACAAGAAAATTTTAAATCATGTATGTATCTCACATTATATTTTTCCTTTTTTAAAAGATTAATTTATATGAGAGAGAGAGAGAGTGTGCTCGTGAGTGGGGAGAGAATCTTCAGTTCCCCGCCAGAGCGCAACTGTTCTCACAATCTGTGAGATCATGATCTGAATCAAAACCAAGGGCCAGAGACACCTGGGTAGCTCAGCTGGTTAAGCAGATGCCTTCGGCTCAGGTCATGATCCCAGTGTTCTGGGATCGAGTCCCACATCGGGCTCCTTGCTCGGCAGGGAGCCTGCTTCTTCCTCTGCCTCTGCCTGCCTCTCTGTCTGCCTGTGCTCACTCCCTCTCCCTCTCTCTCTCTGATAAAAAAAAAAAAAAAACACGGGCCAGATGCTCAACCAACTGAGCCACTCAGGTGCCCCTCTCCAATTATATTTCTATTGGACAGCACTGTTAGACTATCTGCTTCTTATCACCATATTTCTTATCTTTTCCATCTCCTGATCTCTCTATGCTAAACTCCAGGTGATTTTTTTTTAAGATTTTTATTTATTTATTTATATGACAGACAGAGATCACAAGTAGGCAGAGAGGCAGGCAGAGAGAGAGGAAGGGAAGCAGGCTCCCTGCTGAGCAGAGAGCCCCATGTGGGGCTCGATCCCAGGACCCTGGGATCATGACCTGAGCCGAAGGCAGAGGCTTAACCCACTGAGCCACCCAGGCGCCCCCAGGTGATTTTTTAATGTATTAATAGTTCACTGATTATATCATCAGCTGCATCTGATCTGCTTCTGATCCACTACTAAGCTTTAATTTTAAACAAACTGAAATATATGTTTCCATTTCTATAAGATTTATTTGGTCCCTTTCTGAAGTATTATTTTCTTATGCATCGGATTCCTTCTGTTATGTTTTTAAGGGTTTTTTTTTTTTAGATTTTTATTTATTTATTTATTTGACAAAGAGAGACACAGCAAGGGAGGGAACACAAGCAGGGGTAGTAGAAGAGAGAGAACCAGGCCTCCCGCTGAGGAGGGCGCCCCATGAGGAGCTCAATCCCAGGACCTGATGATCCCGACATGAGCCGAAGGCAGAACCTTAAAGACTGAGCAACCCAGGCGCCCCTATTTCTAAGTAATTAAACCAAAGTCTACAATCTGTATTTGGTCATTATTTGATGTTCTTGGGGATCTAATTCTGCCGCTTGTCCTGTCTAGTGAATTTCCCTCCTGGGGGATTTTTTTCTCATGTGTTTGTAATTTTGAACTGTGAGCTCATCTTCAAAAGGGTTTTATCTTTGTTATTCTTTTTTTTTTTTTTTTAAGATTTATTTATTTATTTGGCAGAGAGATCACAAGTAGGCAGAGAGGCAGGCGGGGGGGGGGGAGAAGCAGGCTCCCTGCTGAGCAGAGAGCCTTATGTGGGGCTCGATCCCAGGACCCTGAGATCATGATCCGAGCCAAAGGCAGAGGCTTAACCCACTGAGCCACCCAGGCGCCCCTATCTTTGTTATTCTTAGGAGACCTGGACTGATTTTGTTTCTGCCAATCCATCGCAGTATCACCATTCCATGACTGTAATCTATGTTAGTTTACAGACTTTGGGGAATTCCTAGACTATAGAAATAATAATAAGGAAGAAAGGCAGCTACCATAAAGGTAATTGATGTCCCTGAAGTAAAGAACCTACCAAATAAAACAGATTATTCAAAGAAATAATTTTTGAAAATGTCTCTTTTATAAATGAAAAAATGAGTTACAGGTGGAAATAACAAATCATATTCCAGGAAGGGGAAAAAAAAAAAAGGCTGACACAGAATGGTAGACACAAATCTCTATCCCTGTTAAGAAGCCAAACACCTAAGTGAAAGAAAGCATTCTTCAGACAACCAGACAGACAAAGCAAGTTGACTAAATGGGGTGGAGTGGAATTAGGAATCTGTCTCAGACCTAAAGCAAGGTTCAATGCCAAAAGACAAATTTGAAAAGAAAGAAAATGTGGCCCAAGAATATTATTCAGTATATGTGCAAGTGTAAGACAAACAGACAGATATGATATTTGCAACATTAAAAAAAAAATCAGGGAATATAAGACAAAGAACTTTTCAAGAAAAAAAGTTGATAAAATCTTATTTTAGTGATGGATCAAAACAGTGAACTCAATGATGGGAAAGCACTGTTGATGGTAGGCTGTGGTTCCATTTAAATACAGAACTGAGACTAAATGGGATGTAAAGTAAATGTTATAAGCCTTGACAAATAACCGTATAACTACCAAAAACAAAATTTTTGGAAACTTTCCAAAACATTTTTCAATATTAACTTCAATTCCTTCATCTTTCTTTTTTCTTAAGATTTTATTTATTTATTTGAGAGAGAGAGCACAAGAGCACAAATGGACAGGGATGGGGGGAGGGGAAGAGGGATAATCAGACTCCCTGCTGAGTGCGGAGACTAATCCCAGGACCCTGAGATCATGACCTGAGCTGAAGTCAGATGCTTAGCTAACTGAGCCACTCCGGTGCCCTTATCTTCCTACAGCAAGATGTTGAGCAACAGTATCCCCCCACAGTAGCTAAAATATGTAATTATTTCAATTATTTAATATTTTATCATCCTTTTTCTTAACTTTAAGGAGGTCGTCTGGGAAATAGTATCTCTTCCAATGGAGAATATTTACTGAAGTTCAACCATTTCTTCAATTTTACTTTTTTTTTTTTAAAGTAAACTCTACTCCCAATGTGGGGTTCAAACTCACCACCCCAAGATCAAGATCAAGAGTCCCATGCTCTATGGACTGAGCCAGCCAGGCACCCCTCTTCAAATTTACTTTAATTTCCTTTTTTGTTGTTGTTTACTTCTGAGGGAACAAAAAGTAAGAGTAGGAAGGTAATAGGAATTATAAAACAAACACCTACATTCCTACCACTCAGAATTAATAATTATAAGTGTGTCAACTTTTGTTCATCTTCTTAGGAAATAAAATATTAAATAGAGAAAACTAACATCTCTTTCAGCCACCATTCCCAGTCCCATCCCTCCCACTCAGAGCAAAAACTTTTCATTCAGTTTAGATAGAGACAAATCAGTAACTGACATATCATATTGCTTTGTGTAAACAATCATTTTTTATTTATATAATGGTAGCACATCAAGCATAGTGTCATGCATCTTGATTCTACCATTCTACATTGCAGAGTAAACTGCATACTGAGCTATCTTATTCCTCTTAACTGTATACATTGCACCGTATGACTATCCCACATTTATCCATTCCACTATTTCATTTTATTTACTTATTTGAGAGGAAGAACAAGAGTTGGGGGAAGGGACAGAGGGAGAGGGAGAAGCAGACTCCCCACGGAGCAGGGAGCCCCACACAGGGCTCGATCCCAGGACCCTGAGATCATGACCTGAGCTGAATGAAGGCCCATGTTCAATCAATTGAGCCACCCAGGCGCCCCTAACCATCCCACTGTTAATGGACACTTAGATTGTCACTCTTTGTTTTTTGTGGGTTTTTTTGTTTTTTTTTTCCACTCTTTTTTTGCTGTTACAATGTTCCCATGAACATCCTTGGACACGTGTGAAAGCTTCTCAGTATACCTAAAGCATAATGATTGGATTATATAAATAGGCTCATTTTCAGTTTCATTACATACTGCCAAATTGCTCTTCCAAATGACCATGTATCAATATACCCAACCTCCTCTCAAATCATGTGACAGAATACCATTTTCTCCATATCCGCGCCAATACTTGGCATTTTGGGCAATCTAAGTGAAATATTATCTTGTTTTGTATTCACACATTACTAATAGTGTTGGGACTACTTATAAGATGGCTCAGTCTTTTAGGTGGATTCTTCCTTTTATAAAAGTCAAATTTCCTCTTAAAAAAGTTTTTTTTTTTTTTCGGGGCACCTGGGTGGGCTACCTGTTCACTGGGGAGTCTGCTTCTCCCTCTGCCCTCTGTCCTCCTCCTGCTTATGCTCTCTCTCAAATAAATAAAATATTAAATTTTTTTTCTTCACATCACACTTTGGTACTAAATTGCTACCCAGATGACTTTTGCTTACTATTTGCCTGGTATATCTTTTTATTTAATATTTAGTTTTTCTATGTTGTTTTACACATGTCTTTTATAAATATCATATTGCTGGGGCACCTGGGTGGCTCAGTCGTTAAGCGTCTGCCTTCGGCTCAGGTCGTGATCCCAGGGTCCTGGGATCGAGCCCCACATCAGGCTCTCTGCTCAGCGGGGAGCCTGCTTTCTCCTGCCTCTCTGCCTACTTGTGATCTCTGTCTATCAAATAAATAAATAAATAAATAAATAAATATCATATTGCTGGATGTTGGTATATGAGCGTGATTTTAATCCAAGATGAGCTTTTAAAAAATCAGTGTATTTGGGGAACCAGCATGGCTCAGCTGTTAAGCATCTGCCTTCGGCTCAGGTCATGATGCCAGAGTCCTGGGATCAGGCTCTGCATCGGGCTCCCTGCTCAGCAGAGAGCCTGCTTCTCCCTCTCCCACTCTTCCTGCTTGTGCTCCCTCTCTCACTGTGTGTCTCTCTCTGTCAAATAAATAAATAAAATTTTTTAAAAATAGTTTAAAAAATCAGTGTATTTAACCCATTTCATTTTGTGGTAATTTCTAAAATATTTTAATTTTGACCATCTTATTTAGTTTTCTATTTAATGTATCTTCTCCTTTTAATTTCCCCATTGCCACTTTCCTGCCTTCCACTGGATTGATCAAGTTTCCTTACTCAATTTTTTTCTATTCAACTTTCAATCAAGTGCCTACATTTTAAATTATTACACACTTAAGTGAACTTTTTCTCTAATATCTAGAGTTAATATCTACACCTTCCCCTTGAACAGACAAGATCCCAAGATCCTTAAAATGTTTTTACTTCCTTTTGCTCACCTACTTCAATATGACATACCTACCATGTTGATAAGAGTGGAATTTTCGTTCATGACTACTTTAAAATGTTTTAATCTAATTAACATTAAGCAATTAAATTCCCTAATGTATTTTCTTACTATTTCTTTTTTGCCCTCATTGTTCCCTACAAGGTTCATTTTTCTTCTTATGGAACACATTTTTTAAAAGATTATTTATTTATTTATTTGACAGAGAGAGACAGTGAGAGAGCACAAGCAGGGGGAGTGGGAGAGGGAGAAGCAGGCTCCCCGCTGAGCAGGGAGCTTCATGTGGGACTCAACATCGGGCTTGATTCCAGGACCCTGGGATCATGACCTGAGCCAAAGGCAGAGGCTTAAGAACTGAGCCATCCAGCCACCCCCAGAACACATTTTCTAACGGAAACTGACTACAAAACGATGTACTCTGTAGATGTCTCCTTTGCATGCACCTAGGCTGGAGTGCTCCTAGGATGAGACAGATGTTTCATTTCTGGATAAAATTACACCTGGGCTCGAGTCCCCAGAAAATCTAACAAAAAGTAGTTATTTCAGAGTGAGTCTATGGGTGTCAAATTTTCCAAGCTTCCTGTGGACCTCCATTTATGTTTTCTCCCCAGATTTGACTAGTGGTTTGGCTGGAATAGAATTCCTAGGTGCAACATTTATTTTCCTTTCAACACTTTGAAGAAATTGTGAAGTTGGAACGTATATTTCTGCCTTAAAGAAGAGAAAGATGACATGGAAAAAAAACCTAAGTCTCTTGTTGAAGGATGCAATTTTACAGATGTAAAAATACCCGGTATAGGAGTTGTAACATTACTCATCACTTTCTACACTGAAAAGAACTGAAAGATACAAAATATTCACAACCCAGCCACCTAAAGAAAGAGCCCTGATCAAGCAGAGTAAAAGGTCTCAAGTTAAATTTGACATGCTCTGTTTTCTATCATAAATTATATGTGCTTCTTAGCAGAGACACTGTCTCCTCAAGATGTCATCTTGTTTTATGTCAAGTCTGGTCTTCTCAGATGTGAAAATCCCCTCACCACAATGTTTGGGTTAACTCCAAAGCTCATGTTTTAAAGAATTGCGTAAAATCAAAACAACAAATGTAAGAAATATCGATCCAAAATATATGCTTACTATTATTCACTTAAATTTAAAAAGTTTTTTAAAAATTATAAATGGTCTCATTTTATTTACTCATTTCCTTTGATCTTCCCTCGAATGAATAGATAATTTGTTTAACTTCAGGGCAGAGAGTGCAGTTTAGTTTTCTGGTCTCCCTGTGCTATCAAGCTTGAGTTTAGGGGCTCTGCTGGCTCAGTCAGTGGAGCATGTGACTCTTGGCCTCAGGGTTGTAAGTTCAAGTCCCATGTTGGGTGTAGGGATTACTTAAAAATAAAACATTTGAGGGGTGCCTGGGTGGCTCAGTGGGTTAAAAGCCTCTGCCTTCAGCTCAGGTCATGATCCCAGGGTCCTGGGATCAAGCCCCGCATCGGGCTCTCTGCTGAGTGGGGAGCCTGCTTCCCTTCCTTTCTCTCTGCTTGCCTCTCTGCCTACTTGTGATCTCTGTCAAATAAATAAATAAAATCTTTAAAAAATAATAAATAAAAAATAAAATAAAATATTTGAAGCCAATTAGGCTTGAGTTTAAAGGTACATCACGAAGTTTTCTTACAAAATAGAATAGACCACAAAGCTCTGTTTTTTCCAAATGCTCCACTGCATCCTTGTGTCTCTTGTTGCTGATAAAAAGATGCCGGGGCGCCTGGGTAGCTCAGTGGGTTAAGCCTCTGCCTTCGGCTCAGGTCATGATCCCAGGGTCCTGGGATTGAGCCCCGAATCGGACTCTCTACTCAGCGGGGAGCCTGCTGCGGGAAGCAGGCTCCCCTTCCTCTCTCTCTCTCTCTCTCTGCCTGCCTGTCTGCCTACTTGTGATCTCTGTCTGTCAAATAAATAAAATCTTAAGGAAAAAAAAAGTCAGATGCCAATCTGATTCTTATTTTCTCAGTGATCTGCTTTTTCTTATAACTTAAAGAATGTTTGTATTTTTGATGCTCTGAAATGTCATTACACAACTTTGTATAGGCTTTTTCTTAAGTATTCTGTTCAGCAACTGTCTCCAAGCCTGTAAACTAAAACAAAATTCAAGTTGTTTTAAAAACAAAACAAAAGGGGCGCCTGGGTGGCTCAGTCGGTCAAGCGTCTGCCTTTGGCTCATGTATAGTCATGCATGATCCCAGGGTCCTGGGACCCCCCCCTGCCCCCGCATCAGGCTCCTTGCTCAGTCAGGAACCTGCTTCTCTCCCTCTGCTGCTGCCCCACCCCGCTTGTGCTCTCTCTCCCTCTCTCTCCCAAATAAATAAATAAAATCTTAAAA
This sequence comes from Lontra canadensis, assembly GCF_010015895.1. Classification (NCBI taxonomy): domain Eukaryota; kingdom Metazoa; phylum Chordata; class Mammalia; order Carnivora; family Mustelidae; genus Lontra; species Lontra canadensis. The sequence continues at coordinate 74,668 of NW_022631131.1, read as the reverse complement.
AAAAAAAAAAAAGGCAAACACAAACAGGGGAACCTGGATGGCTTAGTAGGTCAAATGTCTGCCTCTTGATTTCAACTCAAGTCATGATCTCAGGGTCGTGAGGCTGAGCCCCTCATGGGCTCTGAGCTAGGTAGGGAGACTGCTTGAGATTCTCTTTCCTTCTCTCTCTGCTCCTCCCCTCCCACCCCCATCCCCACTGGGGCCTGTGTGCTCCCTGCCTCAAAGAAACAAAGAACAAAATAAACAATAAGAGTACTCTAAAACTTATATGAAGGAGAAAAGTCCACGAATGGCTTTCATCACCTTAAAAAAGACAAGTAAATGGAGAAAAAGAGGTTTGCTCTACCAGACATTAAGACATATTGCAAGGCCATATAGTAGGATATCAGTCCAATAAACAAATGGAACAAAGCAGAGAACTCTAAGAAGGACCCGTTGATAAAGAGAACTTAATACACAATTTTTAAAAAGACATCACAGGGGCACCTGGGAGGCTCAGCACATTAGGCAACAGGCTCTTGATATCAGTTCAGGTCTTGATCTCAGGGTCGTGGGTTCAAGCCCCAAGTTGGGCTCCACGCCCTACTTAAAAAAAATAAAAATAAAAAATAATTTCAAAAAAAATCACAAATGAATGGGGGAAAGAAGAAACCATTTATTAGGTGAAGTTGGAAAAACTAATCCACCATGTGGAGAAAAATAAAACTGGGTTGCTACCTAACAATTATCTGAAGGGTGAACTCCAGATGTGAAAGTAAAATTATAAAGCTAAGTGACAGGGAAAAACTTAAACTAAACTTCAAAAGCACAAACTGTACAGGAAAACAAGAATTTCATGACATCAAAATCGTTTCTATCCATGAAAGATACCACATAAAGTTAATGGGTGACAGAGTGGAAGTAGGTATTTGCAGTAATAGGGGATGAATATCTAAAGTATCCAAGGACTCAAGGGCCATCTTTCTGTTCAGCCATTCTTAGCATGGCCTTTGTCCCCGGGTGGCTGCAAGAGGGTCACTGCTGGTCCAGACAGCTGATCCTCACACAGCTACATCCAAACTCAGGAGAGCTGTCCTTCTCTACATCTCCAGGAATTGGGGAGAAATACCTTTCATGACGTTTCCTAGCAGAACTCCCCTGTGAGGTCCCATTGATCAGGACTGGGCCACACATCCCCGCCCCACTGCAAGGGTGGCATTTGTGGGCATTCCCAGCGTGTGGTGGGAGACAGACTGGCAGGCAGGAAGAGGGCTAAGAACTGCTGTTGCAGGAGTCACAGAGAAACCTGCCACGTTTTCTTTCCATTTTCTCCACTCTCCCGTCAACCCAATAAGGCTGACATTAACATTTCTTCATGGACTTCCTCCAATGATACTAATTATGTTTATTCTAAAGGTTTGTTCCAGGGGCTCCTGGATGGCTCAGTCGTTAAGCCTCTGCCTTTGGCTCAGGTCATGATCCCAGGGTCCTGGGATTGAGATCCGCATCAGGCTCCCTGCTCCATGGGAAGCCTGCTTCTCCCTCTCCCACTTCCCCTGCTGTGTTCCTGCTCTTGCCATCTGTCAAATAAATAAATAAAATGTTTTAAAAAAATAATAAAAGCCTGTTGCAGTTCTATTAGCTACGTTTCAAGTGAAGTTCTGTCTTTTTACTCTGTTTCAAGTGAAGTTCTGTGTTTTACTCTAATATACTACTCCCATATCTGGGGATTCTTTCCCATAGGTCCATTTTTTTCCCCACCAAGAGTCCTACTTCATTTAAAGTACTTGATTTAATTTAAACTACTTGATTTCTCTACTTGGGCAGCTGACCTTGGGGCTAGGGGTGTAGTTGAGGAAGTTACAGATTTGATTGTTGGGGCTTATGCACCACGTGGTTTTCAGTGAGATTGAAAGATGGGTAGACTATGTGACACAAGGAAAGACGCCTCAGCAGCTAGTTTCCCAGACAAGTGCCTTCATTTCTCCTTGGTATTGCCAGCCACCCGAGACACCGCCTCGGCTCTGAGATACGAGCAGTATCCTAAGTTGCCTAAGGCTGGGGGTGTTGGAGGGAAAGGGGGAGAGACTGCCAGTGGGTATGAGGTTCCTTTTGGGAATGATGAAAATGTTCTAAAACTGATTGTGGGGATAGTTGCTCAACTCTGAATATACTAAAAACCACTGAATTTTATACTTCAAATGGGTAAATTATATGGTGTATGAGTTATATTTCAATAATGCTGTTTTTTAAAAAACTGGTTGCTTACACATCTGCCTCTTTGCGAGAAGTATTCAGGTTTTTCCTTGGGCCTCTGAAAACACACTCTGTACTAGCAACATTTGTTTGGAAATGCATTTTGAGCAAGAACTGGGACATTATTAGAATCACAACCATTTAAAAAGGGCTTCATGATGTCCACAACTTTGTTCCTCCTCCAAAAGGTGAAGTGAAATGATTAAAAATATGAATTATGAGGGCTGCCTGGCTGGCTCAATTGATAAGCGTGTGCATCTCTTGATCTCAGGGTCATGGGTTTGAGTGTGGATTTTATTCTGGGGGGCTTTTTTGATGATTTTATTTGTTTGACAGAGAGAGAGAGATCACAAGTAGGCAAAGAGGCAGCCAGAGAGAGAGGGGGGAAGCAGCCTCCCCACTGAGCAGAGAGCCTGATGCAGGGCTCAATCCCAGGACCCTGAGATCATGACCTGAGCTGAAGGCAGAAGTTTAACGATGGAGCCACTCAGGTGCCCCAAAATCTTATTTTAAAAAATGGTAAAAATAAGGATCAAAAGAACAGGACTGGAAGTGCTGGTGTTATTGTAGTTAGAGGCTAGCGGTAAAGGACATTATGTCCTGCCTATCAATCTTAGGAGCTTCTCAGCATGGCGGCAGTGCTCACCAAGCAAGTGATAGGGGAACCTTCCCACATATGATTTCACTTCACCCACGAAGCAACTTTTACTAGCTCGCTCTACAGATCTGTGTTTCTATAGATGAGGAAACTGAGACTAGATTAGAGAAGCAAAGGAACTTGCCAAGAACCCATGATCATGGAGTCAAGGAGACGGACAAGGTGAACACTTACCTCACCTGAGGACATGTCCAAAAAACAAAGCAACGCCCTGAGCTCTCACCCCTCTGTGCCCATGTTCTCAGCAGCACCTTGATCATCTCGGCACATGGCAGCTTTACTTCTCCGTAAGTCACCATTTCTCCTGACTCTTCTTTTCAGAGACCATTTTTCCTGAACTTTTCATTACCTGGATTCATCCCACGAGCATTTCGCTGTCTGTTTTTGAAGAACCTTCTTAGCCAGATAATTTTCCTGTCTTTCCCTGAGGTCCTGGTGCCAGCCAGAAAATTCCAGGTACCTCTTCTCTGTACTTGCTTCTCGGAACCTGGTAAACATTTCTTCAAAGTATGGCAACACAGAACTACCAGCACATTGTTAGGGCTCCAAAGTCTGGCCAGGGTCTTGTCTATCTCAGAGAGGGTCTTTCAAACCCACGTTTATTTTTAAGAATTAAAGGGAGTCTGCTGTTTTTTATAAAATAGAGTTTATTGCTTCCATCAGTTAGGGCTATCTTTAGTGACCACTATCCCATCTCCGTCACACACACTGATATACACACACAGAGTTACAAGGTTGCACTGCGCATAATGCTTCTGATCAGCACACAAGATGGAAACCCACGTAAGAAAGGCTGGTCTTCATGGGGTGCCTGGGTGGCTCAGTGGGTTAAGCTTCTGCCTTTGGCTCAGGTCATGATCCCAGAGTCCTGGAATCAAGCCCCACATCAGGCTCTCTGCTCGGCAGGGAGCCTGCTTCCCCCTCTCTCTCTGCCTGCCTCTCTGCCTACTTGTGACCTTTTTCTCTGTTAAATAAATAAAAAATCTTAAAAAAAAAAAAAAAAAAGGCTGGTCTTCAGATGACTGACACCTGGTTCTCCTGACTTCTACCTCAGGTTTACTCTGCATTACTGCACACGCATCTTACATAGATGATTCACACATTTAATAAGTGCAAACACTTGACACATCCACATGGTTACTAGACAAATAAGCCTTCTGTATTAGCCAGTAAACCACAAGCTAGATTTTAAAAATGTTTCTCTCCTGACTTGGCTAATTCCACAATACAGATAGGTGCTCAAATTCTGAACAGGAATTTTCTGATGTCAGAATGAATCTTCCTGGTAGAAATTATTTCTGGTACAAATGGTTTTAGTTTCTCCTATATATATGTATATGTATTATTATATCATATATTTGTATATAAATATAATATATATAATTATATTGTATATTATTTTGTATTATATATTATATATAATAGTATATATTATTTGTATTATATTATAATATGTATATATGTATAATTATATATTTAATTATACACATTATATACATATTATACATATATGTATACATATTATTATACATATTATACATATACATATATATAATACATATAAATATATTATATTAAATATATAATGTATTAAATATATTATATAATTAAAATCATATATTAACATGATATAATATAATTAATAAATAATAATATTATATACATATTATACATATTATATAATTATACATAATTATATATTATTATTATATTATATTATTTCTGGTACAATTGGTAGTTTCTCATATATATATATACATACACACACATATATGTGTATATATATGATGTAAATGTGTTTATTATATATATATAATGTAAATGTGTTTATAATCCAAATGGCTAATGACAGCTTTCCCTGATAGCACAGTTTCTCTTCATCCCTCAGTTTAATTGATTAAAAGACAGAGCTCTTATATAGGACTCCTTGTATACCTGGGGTTTGGGTCCCATATGGTAACTACACCTTTTCAAACCACCTTCTAAGAGTTTTAAGCAGAAAGCAAACAGTATTTCTATGCCATTAGTCTGTAGCCTACAGATCAGCAGATGGGAAAGTTACTCTACCTACATTATTCCATTTAATCCTTCCAGCAAATATATGAAAATAAATATGTAACAAAAAGACACGTTGTTAGAAAAGATCAGAGCTAGTATCCAAATCCAGGTATTTCCAATCTAAGAACTCACGCTCTTCCTACTATACCATGATTTAAGAGACAGACACATGAAACAGTATGACACAATTATAGCATAACTTCTCATAAGAGAAGTATAAATGAAAGCCACCCAAACCCCCTAGTAAGGATCCTTATTAGGAAGAGTTCAAAAGGAAATGGCAACTGAAAGAGGTCTTTAAGAATGAGTAAAATGGAGGCGCCTGGGTGGCTCAGTGGGTTAAAGCCTCTGCCTTCGGCTCAGGTCATGATCCCAGAGTCTTGGGATGGAGCTCCGCATCGGGCTCTCTGCTCAGCGGGGATCCTGCTTCCCCCTCTCTCTCTGCCTGCTTCTCTGCGTACTTGTGATCTCTGTTGGTCAAATAAATAAAATCCTTAAAAAAAAAAAAAGAATGAATAGAATGTTGGCGTGTCTGGGTGGCTCAGTCGGTTAAACGTCTGACTGGGTTTTATTCAGGTCAATGGTCTCAGGGTTCTGGATGGAGGTCGTGGGATCAAGCCCTGCTCAGCACGCAGTCTGCTTGTTCTCCCTCTCCTGGTGCCCCTCCTGGTGCTCACTCACACGTTTGTGCTCTCTCTCTAAAATAAATAAATCTTTAAAAAAAAAGAATTAATAAAATATCATCCAATCCTCAAAATACAGCCGTCAGGTAAATTCCCCATGCAGATTTATAGGGATTATCCTTCATACTCATACTTCTAAAAATTCCTCAGTACTTCAGACCCCAGCTCCTCTCTCTCTCTCTCTCTTTAAAGATTTTATTTGTCAGAGAGAGAGAGCGCACAAGGAGGGGGAGCAGCAGGCAGAGGGAAAAGCAGGCTCCCTGCTTACCAGGGAGCCCGATGTGGGACTCGATCCCAGGACCCTGGGATCATGACCTGAGCCAAAGGCAGACGCTTAACAACTGAGCCACCCAGGCATCCCAGTGTTGTTTTTTTTTAAGTTTTTATTTAAATTCCAGATAGTTTACAAACAGTGTGATACTAGTTTCAGGTATGCAGTATAGTGATTCAACACAGCCATACATCACCCAGTGCTCATCACAAGTGCACTCCTGAATTCCCATCGCTTATTTCACCCATTCTTTCCCCCCACCTTCCCACTGGTAACCATCAGTTTGTTCTCAGTAGTTAAGAGTTTTTTTCTTAGTTTGTCTCTTTTTTCCCCCTTTTCTGTTTTGCTTCTTAGACTGTACGTATGAGTGAAATCATATGGCATGACTTTCTCTGACTTATTTCGCTGATCATTATATTTTCCAGTCCTATCCATGTTATGGCAAATGTCAAGATTTCATTATTTTTTATGACTAATATTCCTGTGTGTGTGTGTGTACATACACACACCACATCTTATCCATTCATCAGTCAATGATGGGTTCTTTCCATAATTTGGTTATTGTATACAGATAATGCTCTTATAAACATCAGAGTGCATGTATGCCTTTGAATTAGTACTTTTGTTTTCTTTGGGTAAATACCAGTGGTGTAATTGCTGGATTATAGGGTAGTTCTAGTTCTAACTTTTTGAGCAATCTCTATCCTGTTTTCCACAGTGGCTGTGCCAGTTGGCGTTCCCACTAACCGTGCAAGAGGGTTTCCTTTTCTCCACATCCTCACCAACACCTGTTGTTTCTTGTGTTGTTGATTTTAGCCATTCTAACAGGTGTCAGGTGATACCTCGTTGTGGTTTTGATTTGCATTTCCTTGATGATGAGTGATGCGGAGCATCTTTCCATGTGTCTTTTGGCCATCTCTCTGTCTTCTTTGGAGAAATGTCGATTCATGTCTTCTGCCTGTTTTTAATTGGATTATTCATTTTGGGGGTTTTTGAGTTTTATAAGTTTTTTATGTATATTTTGGGTTCGAACACTTTATGAGATATGCCATTGGCAAAAAACTTCTCCCATTCCGTAGGTTGCCTTTTAGTACTGTTGATTTTTTCCTTCACTATGGAGAAGCTTTTTATTTTGATCTAGTCCTTTTTTTTTTTTTTTGAGAGAGAGCGTGCACATGTGTGAGCAGGGAGGGGAAGGACAGAGGGACAGAGGGATGAGGAGAGAGAGCAACTGAACTCGGGGCTTGATCCCAAACGCTGAGATCATGACCTGAGCCAAAATCAAGAGTCAAGTGCTTAACTGACTGAGCCACCTTGACACCCCTTGATGTACTCCTTAACATTTTATTTTTGCTTTAGTTTCCCTCACCTCAGGAGACATATCTAGAGAGAATTTGCTATAGCTGATGTCAAAGAAGTTACCGCACGCATTCTCTTCTGGGACTTTTATGGGTTCGGGTCTCACATGTAGGTCTTTAATCCATTTTTAATTTGTTTTTGTGAGTGGTGTTAAGTGGTCCAGTTTCATTCTTCTACATGTTGCTGTCCACTTTTCGCAATACCAGTTGTTGAAGAGACTGTCTTTTTCCCACTGGATATTCTTCCTGCTTTGTCAAAGATTAACTGACCATATAACTGTGGGTTTATTTCTGGGTTTTCTATTCTGTCCTATTGATCTATGTTTCTATTTTTGTGCCAGTACCATACTGCTGTGATTACTACCTCATTGTACTATAACTTGAAATCTGGAATTGTGATGCCTCCCATTTTTTTGTTTGTTTGTTTGTTTTTCAAGATGGCTTTGGCTCTTCAGGATCTTTCATGGTTCCATACAAATTTTAGGGTTGCTTATTCTAGCTCTGTGAAAAATGCTGGCAGTATTTTGATAGGGATTGCATTAAATGTGTAGATTGCTTTGGGTAGCATAAACATTTTAACAATATTTGTTCTTCTAATCCATGAGCATGGAATATCTTTGTGTCATTTTTAAATTCTTTCATCGGTGTTTTATAGTTTTCAGAGTACGGGTATTTCACCTCTCTGGTTAGGCTTATTCCTAGATATCTTTATTATTTAGGGTGCAATTGTAAGTGGGATTGATTCCTTAATTTCTCTTTCTGTTCCTTCATTATTGGAGAAATGCAACAGATTTCTGTATGTTGATTTTGTAACCTGCGAATTTACTGAATTTCTTTATCAGTTCTAGCAGTTTTGGGGTGGAGTCTTTCAGGTTTTTTAATAGAGAGTATCATGTCATCTGCAAATCTTATCTATTTGGATGCCTTTTCTTTCTCTTGTCTGATCGCCATGGCTAGGATTTCCAGCACTATGTCAAATAACAGTGGTGCGAGTGGACATCCCTTTCTTGTTCCTGAGCATGAGGAAAAGCTCTTAGTCTTTCCCCATTGAGGATGCTATTAGCTGTGGGTCTTTCATATAGGACCTTTAACATGTTGAGGTATGTTCTCTCTAAACCTAATTTGTTGAGATTTTTAATCAAAAATGGATGTTATACTTTGTCAAATGCTTTTTCTGCATTTATTGAAATGATAGGATTCTTATACTTTCTTTTATTTATGTGGTGTATCATGTTGATTTGTGTATATTGAACCACCCTTGCAACCCAGGAATAAATCCCACTGGATCATGGTGAATGACTTTTTTAATGCATTGCTGAATTCAGTTTGCTGGTATTTTGAGAATTTTTGCAACCCTGTTCATCAGGGATATTGGTTGGTAGTTCTCTTTTCTAGTGGAGTCTTTATTTGGTCTTGATATCAGGGCAATGCTGGCCTCATAAAATGAGTTTGGAAGTTTCCCTTTCTTTTCCATTTTTTGGAATAGCTTGAGAATAGATATTAACTCTTCTTGAAATGTTTGGTAAAATTCACCTGTGAAGCCATTTGGCCCTGGCCTTTTGTTTGTTGGAAGCTTTTTGATTAAGGATTCAATTTCTTGGCTGGTTATCCAACTCTTCAAGTTTTCTATTTCTTCCAGGTTATCCAATTTGTTGGCATATCTTTTTTTGTAATAGTCCCTTAAAACTGTTTGTACTTCTGAGGTGTTGGCTGTTATTTTTCCTCTCTCATTTTTGATTTTATTTACTTGGGTCCTTTCTCTTTTCTTTTTGATAAGTTTGGCTAAAGGTTTACCTATTTTATTAATTTTTTCAAAGAACCAGCACCTGGTTTCATTGATCTGTTCTATTAGGTTGTTTTTTGGTTTTTGTTTTTAATTTTTTTTTAGTTTCTATATTATTTATTTCTGCTCTAATCTTTATTCCTTCCTTCCTTCTCCTGGTTTTAGGCTTCCTTTGTTCTTTTTCTAGCTCCTTTAAGTGTAAAGTTGTTGGAGATTTCTCTTGTTTCTTGAGGTAGGCCTGTATTGCTATATACTTCCTTTTTAGGACCAATTTTGGTATATCCCAAAGGTTTTGAACTGATGTGTTTCCATATATTTTTTAGTTTAATTTCTTGGTTGACCCATTCATTGTTTAATAGCATGTTTTTCAACATTCATATATTTGTGGTCTTTCCCAATATTTTCTTGTGGTAAACTTCTAGTTTCATAGCATTGTGGTCAGAAAAGACACATGGTATGACTTCGCTCTTCTCAAATTTGTTGAGGCCTGTTTTGTGGTCTAATATGTGATCTACTCTGGAGAACATCCTGTGTCCACTTGAAAAGAATGTGTATTGTGCTGTTTTAGGATAGAATTTCTGAGTTTATCTGTTAAGTCCATGTGGTCCAGTGTGTCATTCAAAGCCATTGTTTCCTTGTTTATCCTCTGTTTAGATTATCTGTCCATTGATATAAGTGCATTGTTAAATTCCCCTACTATTATTGTATTATTATTGGCTAGTTCCTTTATGTTTGTTTATAATCATTTTATGTATTTGGGTGCTTCCATGTTGGGTGCATAAACATTTATAATTGTCATATCTTCTTGTTGGATTGTCTCCTTTATTATTATTTAGTGCCATTCTTTGTCTTGTTACAGTCTTTGAGTTAAAGTCTGGTTCATTTGAAAAAATAAAAATAAATAAAGTCTAGTTTGTCCAATATAAGTATTGCTACTCTGGCTGGCTTTCTTTCTCTAGATTTTATTTATTTATTTGAGAGTGAGAGAGAGCACAAGAAGGGTGAGGAGCAGAGGGAGAGAGAGGCAGACTCCCCGCTGAGCAGGGAGCCCAACATGGGTCTCAATTCCAGGACCTTAGGATCACAACCTGAGCCAAAGGCAGATGCTTAATTGACTGAGCCACCCAGAGCCCTCTGGCTTTCTTTTGACAGCCATTTGCATGATAGATGTTTCTCCATCCCCTCACTCTAAATCTGCAGGTGTCTTTAGGTCTAAAATGAATCTCTTATAGGCAACATACAGATGGGTCTTGTTTTTATCCATTCTGACACCCTATGTCTTCTGATTGGAGGGTTTAGCCCATTTACATTCTAAGTAATTATTAATAGATATGTATTTATTGCCATTTTATTACTTGTTTTGTGGTTGTTCTTGGGGATTTTCTGATCCTTTTCTCTCTTTGCCTCTTTCATGTTTTGCCGATTTTCTTTAGTGATATATTTGGATTTCATTCTTTTTATTCTCTGCATCTTTATTTGTGGTTTTTGATATATGCTTACTATTAATTTTGCATATAACCTCTTCTGCATATAGCAGTCCAAATTAACTTGATGGTCATTTAAGTTTAAACCTATTCATGTCTCCTGTTTCCCCACGTTTTAGGTAGACATTATTGTATTTTACATCCTTTTGTGTGTGAGTTCTGTGACTGATTTTTTACAGAAATATACATTGTTACTGCTTTTGTGTTTCCCACCTTTATCCTGTCACTTTTGGTCTCTTCTTGAGCTCTGCTGCTCTTCAGAATTCTCTGCACTTCATCTGCAAATGCTCTCTGAGCCCTACCTCAAACCAAATTTCCATTATAATGTTTTGTTTTTCGGGACACCTCAGTTGACTAATAGGCAATTAGCTTGGAGGCATAAGGTACATTAGAAGGTTTTCATTATGCTCGTCCCCGGCATTCTGATTCATGTGTATCTACTTAAAATTGTCTAGCCTTACTTACACTTTACAAGATTTCTTTCACAACCCTTATAAATATGGCCTGGTCTTCATTCCTCTTCAATAACATCTCTAGTGTAAAAGCTAAAAGCAATAGAAACAAGCACGTGTTTATTTAACTTTACTACCAACTAAATCAAGAAATCTAAGAACAAAACTAAAAAATAGGAGGCTGAAATAATGTTTACATTTCCTTGGATGATTAAACATTAACAACACACAAGTTTAATAACTTGTATGGTAGTATTTTCACCAAGGTGTCTCTGAATAAACAATTGGAAATTAACAATAGAAGGGAACTCATCTTTACTGAGTTTACATACTTTTTTCTTTTTTTAAAGATCTTATTTATTTATTTGACAGACAGAGATCACAAGGGGGCGGAGAGGCAGGCAGAGAGAGAGGAGGAAGCAGGCTCCCCAGTAAGCAGAGAGCCCGATGCGGGGCTCAATCCCAGGACCCTGAGATCATGACCTGAGCCGAAGGCTGAGGCTTTATCCCACTGAGCCACCCAGGTGCCCCGAGTTTACATTCTTTTGAGGTACAAACAAAATATGCCAACTATTGCCCTAGATGTTTGTATTATTGATAATAGAATAACTGTGCTTACTATATGCTAGGCACTATGCTAAGATTTAATTTTCATAAGACCCTATAAGGTAATACTAGTGCCTTTTTCACAAGTGAAGAAATTGAGATTCAAAGAAGTTATTTGCCCAGAGTTACATTGTTAGTCAGAGTCAGGATCTGAACCCCAATTACTCTGATGACAAAACTTCTTTCAACTATACAATGCTACTCTCATCTCCAAATCTTGCATACACAAAGAAAGGAGGTCAAATTATCAAACCAACATGAGATTTTCCAAAAATTATCAATTATCTCACCATGTCTCCACACGTGGGATCATGGTTAGTCACTGATAAAATCTGCATCTGAATTCCAGAAAAGCAACCAGAGAAGATTATTAGGCAACCTTAACACATGCCTCCTATATGTTATCACAAATTTGTCATCTAAAGTCCAGTCCCAGTGGAAAAGCTTGATTTGGCCTTGGTAAGGAGACAGCAGAACCTCAGGATCACCCTAAAGGCTAGCGTTCCCTGATATAATAGCATTGCTCAAAATCATTCTATTATTGCATTGGGTAGAGGTCTTCTGTTAGAAATTATCAGAATAAAGGAATTCCATTCTAAAAGAAAGGAAATTTTTAAAAATATTTTATTAATTTATTTAAGAGAGAGAGAGAGAGAGAAACAGAGGAAGGGGTAGAGGGAGAGGGAGAAGCAGACTCCCTGCAGAGCAGGAAGCCCAATGCAGGACTCGATCCCAGGACCCGGAGATCATGACCTGAGACGAAGGCAGATGCTCAACCAACTGAGCCACCTAAGCACCCATGTTTATGTTTTTAAAGATTATCTATCTATTTATTTGAGAGAGTGAGTGAGAAAGAGAGCCCAAGGGCGGGGAGGCGAGGGGGGTGGTCAGGCAGAGGGAGAAGCAAGCAGACTCCCCTGCTGACCAGGGAGCCCAACACAGGGCTCAATCCTAGCACCCTGGGATTATGACCTGAGGCAAAGGCAGACGCTTAACCGACTGAGCCACCCCGGTGCCTCAAGAGCTTTTGTTTTTGTTGATGTTTGATTTGTTTCATGTACTTCAACTCCTAGATTGCCATGTTTTATTTCTCATCTTTTTCAGATAAAAAATAACAACACAAATCTACAAAGCATTAATTATCTAAAATAATTTAATAAGCAAAACTGCATTTTAGCTGCAAGGGGCCAAATTATGTGCATAGAACAATTACTCCTTCCTCAAACACAACATCAAGGAGGACAACCTAGGCTAAACACTTTAACATACCACTCAGATTGTTCAGGGGAAAAAAATTCTAACTGTGCAAAATATAATTTTCAAAAACATCAAATCACCTACATCAATTGTGAAATATAATTTCAAAGTGGTGTAAAAAAACAATTGTAATACAAATGGTACACATCAAATCAATATATTGTACACCTCAAACTTATACAGTGTTATATGTGAATTATATCTCAGTAAAGCTGGGGAGAAAAGAGGGAAAATATAACAAAAACTATGAATACCATCACTATCTATCGATACTGTATCTCAAGAATCTGTAACTCTCTCTTAACCACCATTTTCATATTTACACTTTTTTTTTAAGACTTTATTTATTTATTTGACAGAGATCACAAGTAGGTAGAGAGGCAGGCAGAGAGAGAAGGGGAGGCAGGCTCCCTGATGAGCAGAGAGCCCTACTCGGGGCTCGATTCCAGGACCCTGGGATCATGACCTGAGCTGAAGGCAGAGGCCTTAACCCACTGAGCCACCCAGGTGCCCCATATTTACACTTTTGGTGGTTATCTGTCAATGTTACTTGATGTCAGCATCCTTGTCTTATCTTTGGTTCCCCAAGATCTAATATAAAACCTGGCACAAAACCTGCTCTACTAAAACAACAACAGCAACAAATAAACAAACAAACAAACCTGCTCTACAAATGATTACTGAATTGAAACAAACCTCCTTTACCACATCTTTGAGGCACAAATGAAACAGTGTATGCAAAAGTACTTTGGATATGGTGCGCCTGGGTGGCTCAATCATTAAGCCTCTGCCTTTGGCTCAGGTCATGATCCCAGGGTCCTGGGATCAAGCCCCAAATCCGATCCCTGCTCAGCAGGGAGTCTGCTTCTCCCTCTCCCCCTGCTTGTGTTCCATCTCTCCCTGTCAAATAAATAAATAAAATCTTTTTTTTTAAGTGCTTTGGATACAACACTAGATTTGTCGATACAACACTAGATTTGTCAATGATTTTTTTTAAAGATTTTATTTATTTATTTGACAGACAGATATCACAAGTAGGCAGAGAAGCAGGCAGAGAGAGGAGGAAGCAGGCTCCCTGCTGAGCAGAAAGCCCAATGCTGGGCTCCATCCCAGGACCCTGGGATCATGACCTGAGCCGAAGGCAGAGGCCTTAACCCACTGAGCAACCCAGGTGCCCCTAGATTTATCAATGATTTTTTTTAAATGATGCAAAAGGCACAGGCAAAAGAAGAAAAAATAGACAAATTGGACTTCATGAAAATTTAAAAATTTTGTGCACCAAAAGATACTATTTTCAAACTGATGGTTACTGGAGGAGAAGTTGGGGGGGGGGGAGTGTGGTTTAAACAGGTGATGGGGATTAAGGAGGACACTGGTTGTGATGATCACCAGCTGTTCTATCTAAGTGATAAACCACTAAATTCTACACCTGAAACTAAGATTGCACTGAATGGTAACTAGCTGGAATTTATTTTTTTTTTAAGATTTTATTTATTTGACAGAGAGAGATCACAAGTAGACAGAGAGGCAGGCAGAGAGAGAGAGAGAGAGAGAGAGAGAGAGAAGAGGAAGCAGGCTCCCCGCCTAGCAGAGAGCCTGATGCGGGACTCGATCCCAGGACCCCGAGATCATGACCTGAGCCGAAGGCAGAAGCTTAACCCACTGAGCCACCCAGGCACCCCACTAGCTGGAATTTATAATTAAATAACTGAGAGAGAGAGATTGAGAGCATGGGAAGGGGAGAGGGAAAGAGAGAACCCCAAGCAGGCTCCAAGCTGAGCATGCTGCCTGACACATGGCTTGATCTCAAGACCCTGAAATCATGACTTGAGCTGAAATCAAGAGTCAGACACTTAACCAACTGAGCCACCCAGCTACTCCGCTAGCTGGAATTTAAATAAAAACTTGGGGTGGGGGGGGAGACAAAAATGAAAGATACTATTATCAGAGTAAAAAAGTGACCCACAGGGGCGCCTGGGTGGCTCAGTGGGTTAAGCCGCTGCCTTCGGCTCAGGTCGTGATCTCAGGTTCCTGGGATCGAGTCCCTCATCGGGCTCTCTGCTCGGCGGAGAGCCTGCTTCCCTCTCTCTCTCTCTGCCTGCCTCTCTGTCTAGTTGTGATCTCTCTCTCTCTCTCTGTCAAATAAATAAATAAATCTTAAAAAAAATAAAAATATGTTAGTATTTATCAATAATAAAAAATACTTATAAAAAAAAGCGACCCACAGAATGGGAGAAAATAATTGCAAATCAAATATCCGATGAGACATTAATATCTAGAATGTACAGAGAACTCCTAAAACTCAGTAACACCACAACTTGATTCAAAAATGGGCACAGGGTATTTCTCCAGAGAAGATAGACACTTTGTCAACAATGTACATGAAAAGATGTTAAGCATCACTAATCATTGTGGACATGCACATTAAAACTACAATGAGAGACCACTTCATGCCCACGAGCATGTCCACTATCACAAAAACAGAAATAACAGTAGTGGGCAAGCACATAGAGAAACTAGAATCCTGGTGCCCTGTTGGTGGGAATGTAAAAGAGCATAGCCACTGTGTCATACAGTATGGTGATCCATCCAAAAATTCAGAACAGAATTGCCATTTAAGCTACAATCCCACTTCTAGGTGTATACCCCAAAGAACAGAAAGCAGTGTCTCAAACAGATATTTGTACACCCATGTTTTAGGCAGCATGAGTCACAACAGCCAAAACATGGAAGCCACCCTGTAAGGACCTATTTAGCCAGAGCGACTCCATCTTGGTTAAAAGCCATTTTGTTGTTTGTGCAGTAAAACTTAAACTGACCCTGCCCCCCCCCCCGAGAAACTTACTTAGAAGCAAGTCTGGGAAACCAGTAAAATATGGTCAGCTAGTTCCTAATAACAGAGCCCAGAATACAAGGCCAGGTCGGCCAGTTCTTGATAACAGAGCCCAGAATACAAGGATGAGTCGGGCCAGGTGGAGACATCCAATCAGTAAGAAACACACATACTTTTTCCCTAACCACCAAAGAATGTAAACCCCGCTGTTTGGGCGCCAACCTTGAGCACCAATTCTGACCAGAGTAATAGGATAGTTCAAACAGCTACTATAGGGTAAATTGTAATTCAATCGGCCACCTGCGTGTGACCTAACATGACTACAATTTCATTGGCCACCTACATGTGGCCAGACTTTTGCTCTATAAAAGGTAGCCTGTAAGATGGGGAGGGGTCACCCTCTTCAGAGAAGGCCCTGGCCGGTCAGTCTGACTTCTAATGCTTAGCGTAGAATAGAGCTTTGCATAACTTTCACCTTGTCTCAGTCTCATCCCCCTCACCAACCAGTCTGACTTCTAATGCTTAGCGTAGAATAGAACTTTGCATAACTTTCACTTTGTTTCAGTCCCGTTACCCTAGCCAATCAGTCTGACTTCTAATACTTGTCATAAAATAAAGCTTTAAATAACTTTCACTTTGTCTCAGTATTGTTTCGTTTAATAATGGACCTGACACACCCAAGTGTCCATTGATGGACAATTAGACAAGAAAAATGCAGTATATACATGGAGTAGAATATTATTCAGCGTTATAAAGGAAGGAAATTCTGACATATGCCATAACATGGATAAATCTTGGAACATTATGCTAAGTAAAATAAGCCACAAAAAAATACCACATACTTCATGATTCTACTTATATGAGGTACTTGGTCAAAAATCGTAGAGACAAAGTAGAATTGTGGTTGCCAGGGGCTGGGGGAGAGGTGTGGAAATGGGGCGGGGGGGGCTGTTGTTAATTAATGAGTGTAGTGTTTCAGTTTTACAAGATGAAGAAAGCTCTGTGAATGGATGGTGGTGATGGCTGCACATTATGAATGTATTTAACACTGAACTGTATAGTTAAAAATGGCTAAGATGATAAATTTTATGTCGTGTGCCTTTTACCTCAATGAAAAATGTTTTAAGAATCAAAAAACATTGGGGTGCCTGGCTGACTCAGTCAGTAGAGCATGTGACTCTTAATCTCAGGGTCATGAGTTTGAGCCCCGTGTTGGGCATGGAGCCTACTTAAAGAATTTTTAAAAATTAAATATACTTTAGAAAATACAAAGTACAAGACTTGATTGCTAAAATGCTACCAAGGAAACAGCATCTTCCTACTGGCTAACACCTCTGTAAGAAATGTTACTAACACATAGAATTCAGAGTATCACTAAGGACTGTATCACGTGTGGCCAAATTAACAGCATAATAATCATCCTTCACTTGGCATTTCTTTTTTTTTTAATTTTTTAAAGTTTTTTTATTTGTTTATTTGACAGAGAGAGATCACAAGTAGGCAGAGAGGCAGGCAGAGAGAGAGAGAGAGGGAAGCAAGCTCCCTGCTGAGCAGAGAGCCTGATGCGGGACTCGATCCCAGGACCCTGAGACCATGACCTGAGCGGAAGGCAGAGGCTTAACCCACTGAGCCACCCAGGCGCCCTCACTTGGCATTTCTAAACAACTCCTTTCCAAACAATGAGATGCCCCAGTTTAAAATACTGCTATTTCAGTCATGAAGTCAAAATAATTCAACAAAAATCAATAATTACAAACAAAATGGCGTTTGACAAATTATTTCCTTTTTTTAAAAAAAGATTTTATTTCTTTATTTGACAGAGAAAGATCACAAGTAGGCAGAGAGGCAGGCAGAGAGAGAAACAGGAGGAGAGAGAGAGAGACAGGCTCCCAGCTGAGCAGAAAGCCCGATGTGGGGCTCCATCCCAGGACCCTGAGAGCATGACCTGAGCCAAAGGCAGAGGCTTAACCCACTGAGCCACCCAGGCGCCCCTGCCAAATTATTTCCTGACCATAGAGTCACTTGTATTTTTGCAAAGATATTCCCTATACAATCTGCAACAATAAAATAAATAAACAATCAAATTCAAAAAATGTTACAGTTAACAATGCAGTGGAACATTTTCATAGTTTCCATGTCATGTATGTAGTGTAATACAAACCCTCCCAACATAATTTCATAATCTGTAGCCCAAGACAAATCATGGACTTCCTTCCCATTGAATAAACAATGGGAAAGAAAACAGACTAAAACAGATTTCAACTAGACACCACATTTGATACCCCATACTCAATTTATCTACAGATAACTTTGATACCTTTAAGCAAGTCTTCCCTTGTACAAATTGAGCCCTTTGTCAGAGCCCACCTTCCCTGGTCTTTGCAATCTGAGTGGCCCTCACCTTCGGGTTCAGTCCTCCCCCAACCCCACCAGTTCCAGAGTTTATCCTAACCCCAGACAAAAGGTAATACAAGGTCAGGTAGGACCCAGGGTTATCCTGACATCCGTGTGTCTGCAAAGTCCTTTTATCCCCCAGTAATCAGTCTAACTGGCAAAGATTCATTGGGTACCAGTGTCAGGTACTCCACTGCACTGAAGAATGACCATGGCTTTATAGTGTTGTCCCTCACAGTCTTCTTTAAAGTTGTCTTTTTTCTATATATAGATTTTATTTACTTGTCAGGGAGAGAGAGAGAGCACAAGCAGGGGAGCAGCAGGCAGAGAGAGAAGCAGACTCCCCGCTGAGCAAGGAGCCCCGATGGAAGACTCCATCCTAGGACCCCGGGATCATGACCTGAGCTGAAGGCAGATGCTTAACCAAGGCGCCCCTTAACCCAGATGCCCCTTCTTTAAAGGTGTCTTAACATTCAGGGCTTTCTGCTTTTTTCATATGAATTTTAGGGTAAGCTTGTCACGTTCCAGTGAAAATCATTACAAATATCATTTAATCCATAGATTATTTGGGGACAATTGATATTTTTCTGATATTAGTCTTCCCATCTACAAATACATCACCATTTAGTCAGGACTTATCTCCTGATAGTATTTTGTAACATTTCCAAACATTTTCCATAAAAAGGCCTATCACATTGAGTAGTTTATAGGTTATTATAAATTGGATTTTTCTATTACATGTACTAACTGTGACTTGTGCTTGAGAATGCTGATCTTTATATAATAGCCACTTCTTCAAACTAACAGTTTTAACGATTTGTAGATCCTTTTGATTATTCAGGGTAGATGCCCTCTGCAAATAGGATAGCTTGGCTCTTATTTCCCAATTTTATACCCCTTAGTATTTTTTCTTGTCTTAGCACACAGTTGAAGAGGTGATAGCAGAGACTTCCTTGCTTTGGCTTTGTCTTTAATGGAAATGTTCCTAAAGTCGCATTATCATATATGATGTCAAGTCTAGGCTTCTTATCATTAGGTTAAAGACGTTCTCTTCTATTCATTTACTGACCATTCTTTTTTTTTAATAGGATTTTTAATAATTTTAAGAACAGGTCTTTTTTTTTTTTTTAGGATTTTATTTGACAGAGATCACAAGTAGGCAGAGAGGCAGGCGGAGAGAGAGGGAGAGGCAGGCTCCCTGCCGAGCAGAGGGAAGGGTAAAAGAACAGGAAGACAAGCAGGCTCCTGCTGAGCAGAGAGCCCATGGGGGACCTCAATCAAGAGTGAGACACTCAACCAACTGAGCCACCCAGATGCCCCATGACTCTTGTTTTTAAAGGGCACACTCAACATTTACTCTGAATGTTGTATAGCTATCTTTGTGTTCTTCCTAGACACTAAGAGGTTCTTAGCACACCACTGAACAAGTCTTTGTCATGTAGCCACAATTTAAAGCAGTTCTCAGAGTAGGTTTCCCAAGACCATTTCAAGAATCTGCAAGGTTAAGGCTATTTTTGTAATACTAAGAATTTGCTTTTTTCCACTCTGTTGACGTCTGCATTGATGATACAAAAGCAGTGATGAGTACAACAGCTGGTGCCTTAGCATGAATGCAGGCACTGGTACCAAACTGTCCCAGTGGTCATTGTATTCTTCATTGTCATGCATTCATCAAAAAGGAAAAAAAAAAAAAAAAGCCAGTTACACTTAAGAATGCCCTGGGCTGGGGCACCTGGGTGGCTCAGTAGGTTAAAGCCTCTGCCTTTGGCTCAGGTCATGATCCCAGGGTCCTGGGATGGAGTCCCACATCAGGTTCTCTGCTCTGTGGGGAGCCTTTTTCCTCCTCTCTTGCTGCCTGCCTCTCTGCCTACTTGTGATCTCTGTCAAATAAATAAATACATAATCTTAAAAAAAAAATGCCTTGAGCCACGGCAGTACAAATTGCTAATCTTATTAAATTTTGACCCACAAATACATGTCTTAAAAATTCTGATATGGAAAATGTGCATAAAGCACTCTTCCCAAACACAGAAGTACGATGGTGGTCTCATGGATTAGTACTTGTGTGATCATTTGAGTTGAACTTAATTAGCCACTTTTTTCAAAGAACTTTTTTTTTTAAGAACATCATTTTATTTAAAGAGCTGATAGACAAACCATGGTTCTACAGTATGTATGTGACAGATCTTTCCTTACAAGTCTGTCACTTCAAGAAAAACAACTCAGTATTTGTTGTAACAACCATAACTTTTAAGCAAAATGGCTATCAAAATACTCCTTTTCCAATTCCATATTTGTGTGAGGCTGAATTTTCTCCATGTATTTTAATTCAGAAATAAGAATTTAGAAATAATGTAATTCATATATATACACATATATGAATGAAAAGTATGATTAACATATAAAAATCCGGTTGTCTTCTATTAAACCAAATCCTAAAGAGATTTGCAAAAAGGTACAAATAATGCCACTCATTAAATTTTTGCCTTAGAAACATTATTTTTCATAAAAATATTTACTTGTCCTAGATTTATTACTTATAAGTACTTTTTTAAAATGTTAGTTTTAGGGGTGCCTGGGTGGCTCAGTTGGTTAAAGCCTCTGCCTTCGGCTCAGGTCATGATCCCAGGGTCCTGGGATGGAGCCCGGCATTGGGCTCTCTGCTCAGCGGAGAGCCTGCTTCCTCCTCTCTCTCTGCTTCTCTGCCTACTTGTGATCTCCGTCTGTCAAATAAATAAATTAAAAAAAAATGTTAGTTTTAATTTCTAATATGGTAAATGTTGATATAACCCACATAAAAAAAGTTCTTTGGGCCCTCAACAGTTTTTATGAGTATAAAGGGATCCTAAGACCAACACATATGAGAACTGTTGCTTTAAATTTTTATGTCAGCCTTTTATCATTCACAAATGTACTTTATAGTCAATAGTTGATTTATACTGACCTGTAAGTCAATTTCTATGTTCAGATTACTTTTTAAGCTACCACTTCTCCCATCATAGAAATTACCTTTGCTTCTTGCCTCCCACACTTTGCCTCTAGATTCACTCTTCTTGAACAAGTGAATCTTTTCATAATTTTTTTAAATGAGGGTCTGTATTAAAGTCATGTCTAAAAATGGTTATATTTTGGGGCATCTGGGTGACTCAGTCAGTTAAGTGTCCAACTCTTTCTCATGGGTTATGGGATTGATCCCCACCCTCCAGTTCTGTGCTCAGCAGGGAATCTGCTTGAAAGAGTCTCTCCCTCTGCCCCTCCCCCACTCATGCTTGCTCTTTCTCAAAATAAATCTTTTTTTAAAAATGGCTCATTTAGGGGCACCTGCGTGGCTCAGTGGGTTAAGCCTCTGCCTTCAGCTCAGGTCATGATCTCAGGGTCCTGGGATCGAGCCCCGCATCAGACTCTCTGCTCAGCAGGGAGCCTGCATCCCTCCCTCTCTCTGCCTGCCTCTCTGCCTACTTGTGATCTCTCTCTGTGTGTCAAATGAATAAATAAAATCTTAAAAAAAAATGGTTCATTCATCCTTGAATGTTAGTTTCACTGTTGGAGTTCTAGGTTGACATATTTTCTCAGCATTTGAGAAACATTACTTCCTTGTTTTCCAGTCTTTGTTACAGAAAAGTCAGCTGACGAGTAGCCTTTCATTGATAATGTGTTTTCTCTCATTATCTTTAACCAGAGGTCAGTTTTCACAATGACATGTGACTTACTTTTTAATCCACCCTGGTCCACAAGAGGCACACCAAGTCTAAAAACTCATGAATATTTTTGAATTCTAGAAAACGTTTCTGTGGTTGTCTTCTCAGATAGTACTTGTCTGCTGTTCTCTCCACTCTATTCCTCTAGAACAGTGGTTCTCAATCAAGGATGATTTGGCAGTGTCGGAGACACTTTTCGTGGGGGTGGAGGGGGTCCTACCAGCATCCAGGGGGAAGCAGCCTGAGATGCTGCTAGATATCTAGATTATCTAGGGTCCCTACTACAAAGAATTATTTGGCTCAAAATGTCAGTAGTGTTGAGGCTCAGAGATCCTGCTCTTGAAGTCCCAGTAGATACATGTTGGAATCTTTTATCTTTTTATTAACCCTTTTTACCCACTTTGCTCCAGTCAAGGAAAATTCTTCGGTAATCTCCCAATTCATTGATTCTCTTTTCAACATGTCCATGTTAGAGTTTCCATGTTTTATTTCAATAATCACATTTTCCATGTCCAAAATTCCTGGTAAGATCTTTTTTTTTTTATAAGCACTTATTGTATTACTCCCTGTTTTGTTTCATAACGTTTGTTCTTTTTAAGTGGAATGATTCTTTTATCCATCTCTTTGAGCATATATCATTGTCCTATAAATTATTTTCAACTGATGTAATTCATGTTCTGGTTTTTGTTTTATTTTGTTTTTGTTTTTGGTTGTCCTTAGCATCAAGTGTCCCAATATCTTCAAATGATAGGTTTTATTTGAGTTTCAGGTTTAGTCTGCTGGTTTTTAAAATCTCTTCCTTTTCTTTGTTTTTATCCCACACTACCAGGAAGGCATGCAGTTGTCTCTAATTGTTCCTCCTGGATATTCAATCAAGAGCTAAGTCTTAATGTTTTGAGCCTAGTGTTCTGATGCCCTCATCACAAGTCCAGTTACTGAGCCACTGGGCAACTTAAGTATCTTCATTTAAATAAATAAATAAACAAAACAAAACAAAACAAAATACTATGTTTTCCTCACTGTCCGGGCCCCGTTTTTCGCAAAGCAACAGAGCCAGGCATAAAGTCAACCATTTTATCAGTCTGCTTTCACAAGCTGACATTCTGGGCCCCGGCTTCACCTCCCTCTTCCAGCTCACCGGCCTCAATCACAGAGCTCTCAGCAAAGTCTGGTTTTACCAACAGGGGTAATACTCCTGCCCACCCTGGTTTTAGACCCAGAGCCTGAGTCCCACAGTGAGGTCCACTCACCACTAGGACCTTCTCTTACATTTCTGTCACACAATTTTATGTTTTTTTAAAAAACCATTTTCTCTTACTGCTGGGTGTTTGAGGCAGAGGAACTGTGTTGAAGCATGAACTCACTTCAATATCTCAATCACAAGTCACACTTTATTTTCACATTTTTAAAAAACAAGGAATCTTGTAATCAGAAATTCTGATAGAGGGGGCTGGGAAAGGCTTCATGTTCCAATCACTTATTTGCCAGCATCCTAAAATGTCCTATGGATTCACGGGAACCAGAAGGGAAGAAGGGAAACAAATGTCCAGGCCCACCTAATTAGTCTGTAAGCAAAGATCAGTGATGCAGCCCTGGGGAGAGGGAGCCCATCATGGATGAAGCGGCAGCAGTGCGGCGGCAGGGGTAGCGGCATAAATACCAACTCTGGCTTACTTCCGCCCATGGCTCTTTGGTCTGCTCTACTGTCATACATGGAAACTGAGCCAGGTTAGCAGTTTGTTAAGAATCATGAGAGAGATGTGACAGCAGATGGGGAATTCCGTATCTGAGGGGTCAGAGACTGCAGTGGTGAGAATGAAGCAGAACGACCTTCCCATCAATTAGGCCAAAAAAAGAGGGTCAGTTCTGAGAGCTGGGCTATGGCAGAGAAGGTGGACACAGGACAGGGGCTCAGATACTAAAACCATCCAAAGTCAGAATGAGTTCAACAGCTGAAGGCTGGGAAGACATTGGTCCGGAGCCTGAGGTTTTAGCAGGGTCTGTGGTTAAGAAAAAGGGGCAGTCTCCCAGCAGTGGAGATCAGGGACCCAGGTTAGACAGGAAGCCATACCCTAAGTCCAAGCATTCAGGGGGTAAGACAGACTCTATCACCAACATGGATGAAGACCCAACAAATTAAGCCTTAGATATCTTAGTGCTATGCTCTAGTTCCATTGTTTAGTATTAGAAGCGGACATTAATTCACAAATAGCAAATTACAGAAACCTGCCGAGCGTCCCAAGAAAGAAGCAATTTGTATATAAAGAAATACAAATATAAATTCAAGTTGTTTTAAAGACAAGTTCAGTCCTTTTTCTCCTGTCAATTTCCTTAAAATATTAATACTTTTTTTTTTTTAAAGATTTTATTTGAGAGAGAGAGAGCATGCGTGCACAAGCAGGGGGAGCAGCAGGCTGAAGAAAGAGGGAGAAGCAGGTTCTCCACTCGGCAGGGAGCCCAATGCAAGGCTTGATCCTAGGACCCTGGGATCATGACCTGAGCTGAAGGTAGACGCTTAACTGAGCCACTGAGGCAACCCAATATTAAAACTTGTAAACAACATGCCCAACGTTAACTTTAAAAACAAAAAACAAAACAAAACAAAAAAACAGCAAAACACATCTATTTCAGATCCAAATTTCTTGGTCAAGTAAAACTCAGGGCTTGGAAAAAAAAAAAAAACAAAATACAAAAAAACTAAGTGATTGGTCACTAAATTATAGAAACACATCCATGTATAACAGTCTCAACTTCTAAATAAAAGTTTCTTGCAACTCCAATTTTTTTTTTTTTTTTATGAGTTGACTTCGCAAAGGTTGCGTCTGGATCAGAAATGTCGAATCAGAATATACATAACCCCAAGGTGCTAGGTTTTGAGAGGTCAAGCACTATGGACAAGGTACAAGGTACTAGCTAGTTAGGATGGTTGCCAGCAAAGTAAGGTTAGCTTTTGCTTAGAAAGGTACCAGCAATGTTATATTAAATACTTACAATCATTATTTTAAGTGTTTGAGATTACATACCTTAAGTATTACTTTTATTCTTCACTTATCAAATATTTATTGAGCTCACACTATGTACCTACACACTTTATCAAGCACTAGATTCGGCTCTCAAGAAGCTTACCATGGATTTTATATATGTATACGGATATAAATATATATTTTGTCATAAATTATATTAATAAAAACATCAACAAAAAATTAAAATAAATTGCATGCTGTTTGGCGGATACTGTGCTGTTTTACACTTGCTGTCTCACTAAATCCCGTTTTCAGGATGAGGAAAGTTAGGTTTAGGGGTCAGTCGCTTGCCCAAGTTCACATAGCTAGGAGGTGGTGCTGCAATTAGAACTCCGAACTGTTCTGGGGCCCCAAATCCTAAGCACTGCACGTACTGCCTCTAGCAACAGCATTATGACATAGAAGTATCATTATCATAAAAGGTCAAAAGTGAAAAAGGAAAAAAGGGCTGTAGATAATTAAGGAAGGACACTCAAGATGACTAATTTCTTCCAAGCAGATGAGTGAAGAAAGACTTTCAAAGCAAATGATATTTATACAAACTTTTGTGGGATGACCAGGATCTGGTTGTACAGAGAAAGGACAGAAGGACAAGGTATAAGAAATGTGTCCTGGGGTGCCTGGGTGGCTCAGTGGGTTAAAGCCTCTGCCTTCGGCTCAGGTCATGGTCCCAGGGTCCTGGGATTGAGCCCCGCGTTGGGCTCTCTGCTCAGCAGGGACCCTGCTTCCTCCTCTCTCTCTGCCTGCTTCTCTGCCTACTTGTGATCTCTGTCAAATAAATAAATAAAATCTTTTAAAAAATAAAAACTTAAAAAAGAAATGTGTCCTGTACAAGGCACACTGCTCCCGGAGTCAAAAGATCAGGTTTCACCTTCACTCCTCCCTTTCTTAGCTGTGTGACAAGAAGCAAACCACTTACCTCCTAGGCTTTAGCTTATTCTTGTATCAAATGTCCAGTCTGGTTCATTTAAAAAATCATATGTTAGATGCAGGAAGATATTCATAGCATAATCATTTATAAAACTAAAATCTAGGGAACTTAAGTTATCAATAAATAAGAAATAAGTAAATAACTCAAATTATTATTCAGCTTTTCCTGACAGTAATTGTGGAGATTGCAGCAACATAGAAAAATGCAACAAACTGCAAATTATAAAATTATGTGCACTATTACAGATATACATAGGAGCACTCAAAGTAAAGGATAATATACAGAAATAAAATTAGCAAAATAAAAATGCAAATACCATATCTGTTCCCCAGACCTCTTAAAGTAAAAACCTCTGGGGATGAGACCTGAAAATACGTATTTTTAAGTTTTCCCAGTGAGGGGTGCATCGGTGGCTCAGTTGGGTTAAGTGTCTGCTTCAGCTCGGGTCCTCATCCCAGGGTCTTACCATGGAGCCCCGAATCAGGCTCCCTGCTCAGGGTGGAGCCCTTTTCCCTCTCTTGCTTCCCCTGCTTGTGCTGTTTCTCTCTCTGTCAAATGAATAAGTAAAATCCTTTTAAAAAAAGTTTTCCGGGGCGCCTGGGTGGCTCAGTGGGTTAGAGCCTCTGCTTTCGGCTCAGGTCATGATACCAGGGTCCTGGGATAGAGACCCGCATTGGGATCTCTGCTCAGCAGGGAGCCTGCTTCCCCACTCTGTCTCTGCCTGCCTCTCTGCCAACCCCTGTTCTCTCTCTCTGTGTCAAATAAATAAATAAAGTCTTAAGAAAAAATAAAATAAAATAAAATAAAGTTTTCCCAGTGACTCTGGTGTATACCCAGGATTAAGAGCCACTGACAGGATACCCAAGATTTCTTCAAAATTTGACATCTTAATTATCTAAGAACATTCCATATACCATGGTAAAGTAGACAAATGCTAAGAAGATACTATAGAAATGTATAGGGAATAGTGATTAGTTTGGGGTAACTACACCATAGGATATATAAAAGAGGACAGGAAAGTCATAAAAGGCTAAGGAGGCATTTGGACATTATGCCGTAGGTCACGGGGTTTTCTAGGGCTTCTGAAACTAGTAACACAGAAAAAGCAGAACCAGTTCTCTGGATCTGTGGTCTTAGCAGACTTGGGTCTCCAGTGCTTTTGGTGGGCATCACTGGATTTAAAGAGCCCTCACTGATCTCCAGCCGTGTCCTTATCTTCTCACGAGCACAATCCAAGATAGCTCTTAGGGATGGCAGGGATGGCAGCGTCCTGGCGTAACAGATGCCACTATATTCTCCCTCACCTGAGGCAGACATCACTAATCAATCACAGTACTCTTCCCCAATAAGCCTAGTCTGCCTCAAAATACTTCTCAAAATAGCCTTCCAGGAAGCCAGGAAGACCCTACTAATTGCAGAGATTTGTCATATCCCTACCCGAGCCTTAGGACCAGTACCTACCACTTCAATATAGCTTAAAAATGCTCCAAAGATTGCACAGGAACCCTGAGAGTTCTAACTTAATTTCGTGCTGCTGAAATAAGTCACAGGTTCAACTTACACCAAGGAAAAAAAAAATCTTACAAAAAGTATGTAGTTCCTTGTTAAGGTAGTGAACTTCAAGGATTAAAAATAAGTCATATATGGGGCTCCTGACTGGCTCCATCAGTAGAGCATGCAACTCTTACTCTAAGAGTCTTGAGTTCAAGTCTCACTTTGGGAGTAGAGACTGCATTAAAAAATAAGATAACATCTTTAAAAAAGGGTGGGGAGACCTAGGTGGCTCAATCAGTTAAGCGTCCAACTCTTGGTTTCTGCTCAGGTAATGATGTCAGGGTTGTGGGATTGAGTCCTGCATCCGGCTCCATGCTCAGTGCAGAGTCTGCCTCAGATTCATTCTCCCTCTCTCCCTGTCCCTCCCCTCCGCTTGTACATGCTCTCTCCAAAATAAATCAATCTTCAAAAAAAAAAAAAATCTTAAAAGACAGTCTTATACCCTAGACTTATACAATGTTATATACCAATTTTACCTCATTCTAAAAAATCATATTAAAGTACAGACAAAAATTAGTTTATCTACAAAGGGGGTAGAGCTTTGGTCTCCTTCTTGGCAACATGAGACACCAGAATGTACAAAACCTTTAGAGTATTGATGGAAAATCTTTATCCAGCCTAACTGTTCATCATGTTTGAAGGCAATAAAAAACTGTTCTCAAATATGGAAAGTCAAAAAATATACCAACTATATATACCTTCTTCAAAAATGTACCTGAATTTATCATCCAGCCAACCAACTAATGAAAAAAGAAAACACATTTTTTATTTGGAATTTGTGATTTTTTTTTTTTTACAATTCCCTCATCTTTATATTCATTTTTTTCCAAAGTGTTTTTTTTTTCTCTTCTAAGTTTTTTGCATTTCCACATAAATTTTAGAATCAGAAATAGGAAAAAGTCAGACTTTCAATGACCTAGAACATGTGACCTGGGAATAAAAGGCTGAGTAGCAAATTAAAAGGAAGCAAATGCTGAAGCTAACATCTTAGTCAACCCCTGTGTCTTGGGCATGATGTCCTGGCTCCCTGGCTCGCTTACAGGGCAAAGAATGGAGTGAAGAGTTAGCCTACAAAAGGAAATGTAAGTTATGTGACTTTTTAAGTAGGCTCCATGCCCAATATGGGGCTTGAACTCATGATCCTGAGGTTAAGTCATGTGGTCTACCAACTGAGCCAGCCAGATGTCCCAAGAAACTTCTCATATTAAAGGACTAAGAGTTAATCTTTAAACTTTTAAAGCTAAGTAAGTATAGTAATTATGGCTACAAAGCTCGATTTAAATATGCCACAATTCATGAATAAGCCCACAATAATATTAACTAACATGTCAACACACACACACACACACCCACCAGGTTAGGTAGGAGGATGGGAAGAAATAAAAGTATGATAATTTCCTCACATTTAATAGAGTGAATCAATTTCATTCTTGATGAAATTGATATATATGAACATTACTTAAACATACAAAAAAAAGTAACCGCTCATAATAGCAGAGACTCTACCACTTAATATGCCAGAAGCCAGAGAGAAATACTGTAACACATAGAGAAATATCTGGAAGAACATGCATCAAAATGTTAACATGCTCTGTCTGGATGAGTGGATTGAGGATAAATTCCTTTTTCTTCTTTAAGCTTTGCCAGAGTTGGTTCCTCACCTCGTGGCCTTAGGACTTACTGCTGCCACTGTCTACAAAACTCTTAGCCTATCGTCACATGGCTAACTCCTCCTCTGCTTGGGTATCTCCTTCTCACTACTTAGATACAGCTTATGTATAATTAATAGACTTCCTCAGAAAGACCTTCCCTGATTGTCCAGCCTAGAGCAGTGCCTTCCCCACCAACCACTATTATTTTATCCTGTCTTATTACCTTATTGCCCTGTGAAGTGCCTTCACAGCACTTTAACAGGATCAAAATTCAAAATTATCTTTTTTATCTTGCTAACCTCCCACACTAGCATGAAAACTCCATGAAGGGAGAGGCTTTCCTGTTTTGTTTCCCTACTGTCTTTATCTCTCTCTTAGGACCGTGAAGCACATCTTGGCACATAATATTCATTAAAAAGTTAATATGCATAAGACAATTTTATAATCAGAACAAAGAAAAAACCTATTTTCGTTTGAGAAAAGAGCAAAGAGACTAAGTTGGTTGAAAAAAGTGAAAGATGAAACCAAAGGTATTTTATGCACACTTATATGGCAAAAAAAATTTTAAATGTGAGAACCAGAGAGTGGGGAGGGAGGGAAAAAATTAAAAATAAATAAACAAAAATGTGAGAATGCTAAATGTTGAAGAGGATATTGATCCTTGGGAAATCTTACACATTGCTGGTGGGGTATAAACTGATTCGACTACTTTGGGAAACAACCTGACATCCTTTTATCAAGTTTATCATTTATGTATCCTATTACCCATCAATTCCACTCCCTCCTGGAGAAACTTTCGTACATGCACCAGGAGGCATAGGTTACAATGCTTACTTACAGCAACTGTTTGTAAAGGCAAAAGACTGGAGTCCCAAATGTCCATCAGAAGGAAAATCAATAAATAAATTCTAAATTTAATTTGTCTAAATTAATTTATCTAAATAAATTAATAATACATTATATGTTAATAAATAAATAAATAAATTCTGGCTGTCACACAATGGAATCCTATACAACAGTGGAAAGGAATGCACTGCAGCCACACAAAACAATACAGATGAACCTTAGTATGACTTATCATCCTATGATTCCAATCTTACAAACCTTAGAAACAGAACCATACGATATGCTGTTTAGATGTAAGTGGGTGTATAATAAAACTCTAAAAGCAAAGTAAAAGCAAGTATACGTCAACTTAAAGAAAGCAGAAGTACAACAAACACATTCATGTATTCTTTTGTATGTATTACATAGAATGTTAAAAAAAAGTAAAAGAAAAAACGGGACCTCCCATTGGAGTTGATTGTATCTATTTTTTCAAATATAAATACTGAACCATTAGGAATTTTCGTTAGAAACAATAAATTCTTTTTAGAAGAATATGTTAGTTCTAAAATTAAGAAGTTGTAAATGTTACATTAGGGTTCTGACTTAAAGCCAACCATATTTTATTCACAACTATATCTGCATAGTAGGTCTTCAATTAATATATACTGCTCAGCGGATGATAGGTGATACATATTTGAAGCACTATTAAGAAAAACAGCTATTTTTATTAAGCTAGGAACTGTTGTAAACACTTCACAGAAGTACCTCATTTGATCTTCCCAATAATCTTATGAAGTAAATTCCATTTTATCCCAAGTTCTAGGAGATTACAAAGAGAGCACCTACCTCGGCCCTGGAGAGTCCAAGATTAGAAAAACATCTTGGAGAGGAGTGAACTGAAACAAACTTACAGGAACACATTTTTCAATACAAAGTAATCAAGTAATTAATTTCTTAAGTTAGAGGCATCACCTTTTTTCTTTCACAGGTAGATTCACTCTGTCCCCAATAAAATTAAGCGAAATGTATTGCTTAGGGTCATGTTGATTTAAAACATAGTACCTGGTACTCTTTGCAGATCTTAATTTCAAGAAAACGTGTAAAAAGTACAGCACTAATTGAGTTGGAGAAAAGAAAGGAAATCACTAGATGCCATGTGGTTTGCACATGGCACAGCTTATTAGTGAAAGAATTGAAGGGATGTAAATAAAGTATAATATATTGAAAGAGTAAGAGTTCATTTTCAGGAAAGTAGGGAATTTTTTTTTAAGATTTTTAAAATATTTTTTTAAAGTTTTTTTTTAAGATTATTTATTTGACAGAGATCACAAGTAGGTGGAGAGGCAGGCAGAGAGAAGGTTGGGGGGGGGAGCAGGCTCCCTGCTGAGCAGAGAGCCCAATGCGGGGCTTCATCCCAGGACCCTGGGATCATGATCTGAGCCGAAGGCAGAGGCTTTAACCCACTGAGCCACCCAGGCGCCCTGGGAATTCTTGATAAAACTCTAATGCACAAAAATTTAAGGAACACTTTTAAGATAAAATGGAGATTATGGCTCTGATGATTAAATATTTTAGAAATTTACATCTCAATTTCCCAGTATAAAGATGAAATGTCGTATTACCATATGACCCCACCTACCTTCACTTCTAAAATGAATTTCAAGCAAACAAGTCCAAGAAGTGAGAAACAGGAATGCCTGGGTGGCTCAGTTGGTTAAGTGTCTGCCTTTGGCTCAGGTCATGATCCTAAGATCCTGGGGTAGAGCCCAGTGTTGGGATCCCTGCTCAGTGGGGAGCCTGCTTCTCCCTCTGCTTATGCTCTCTCAAATAAATAAAATCTGCTTTTTAAAAAGTGAGAAACATATATACCTACGTTTACGAGTCGGGAAAAAACAGGTCATATATATATGTATATATATATATATTTTTTTTTTTTTAAGTAAGCTCTTCACACAATGTGGGGCTTGAATTAAGGACCCCAAGATCAAGAATCACATGCTCTGGGCACCTGGGTGGCTCAGTGGGTTAAAGCCTCTGCCTTCGACTCAGGTCATGATCCCAGGGTCCTGGGATCGAGCCCCACGAGCCCCACATCGGGCTCTCTGCTCAGCAGGGAGCCTGCTTCCTCCTCTCTCTCTGCCTGCCTCTCTGCCTACTTCTGCTCTCTGTCAAATAAATAAATAAAATCTTAAAAAAAAAAAAAAATCACATGCTCTGCCAACTGAGCCAGCCAGGTGCCCTGTTATTAAAGAAACAGTATTGTTTCAGGGCACCTGAGTGGCTCAGTGGGTTAAGCCTCTGCCTTCGGCTCAGGTCATGATCTCAGGGTCCTGGGATCGAGCCCAGCATTGGGCTTTCTGCTCAGCAGGGAGCCTACTTCCCCCACTCTGCCTGCCTCTCTGCCTAATTGTGATCTCTCTCTGTGTCAAATAAATAAATAAAATCTTAAATCAGTATTGTTTCTTTAATAAGAATGTCATTTTACAAATAACATTGTAAAATACAATGTTACAATTTAAAGAACTAAACCTTTGCTGCTAAACTGGGTTACAGGTTCTAATTCGCCCTATCCTACATCTGTTCCCAGCAGTTCATCTCTCTGCATCTCCGTAAAATGAGCTTAGACTGAATGCTCAAAGTGCCACTGAGTTCTGTTTCTTTGACTGGACTCTATGTTCCACGATAGCATGTGTTATTTTCTTAATAATAAAATATTGCAAAAAATATTTAGTGTATCTACACTCCCACCCCCAGCTTTAGCACCTTGCTGTTATTTGAAGCACTTCGTTTATGCACCCTACCCCACAAGAGAATTTCTACCCTTAATTTGGTATTTATCATTCCCATGCGAGTCTTCAGACTTTTGCTACACATGTACGTATGCATAAATACTATCGTGCTCCATGTTTTCCAACCAGGCACGAAATGTCATAATATTGTACACACCTTTACCTAACCTTTTATAGCACAATATTATTTGATGTTTACCATAGCGATACATCCAATGCCTGCCTCATTTTAACGGCTATATTTTTCTGCATATATTTAACGGCTATATTTTTCTGCATTTTTCTAGATATACTTAAATTATCCATTTGATGGATACCCATTTGATGGATCCATTGTCCATTTGATGAACATTTTGGTTATTTCCAACTTTTCAATTGCAAATAATACCATAATAAAGTTTTGTGCATCTCCTTATACAGAAGGCCTAGGAATATGCACATCTCCAACTTCACTGAATTTTGCCAAATTGTTCTCCAAAATGACTGAACTAGTTGACTGCATGTGGCACTGGCTGCTGAGAGGTCCAAAATATTAATTTTCCTCTTCATTTATTAACAGATCCTCCCAATTTTAGACGGATGTGTAGCCAGCTAGAATATACACCATTTCTCATTGTTCCTTATAACTATCTGTGGCCACGTACTTGAGTTCTGGCCAACGGTACATGACAAGAAGTAACTAGGCCATTTCTAGATTATACCTTAAATAGATGATACAGACCCTCCCCTTCTTGTTGGTTGGTACGCAGATACCCTAACTACAGTAGCTGGAGTAGCCATCCGGAACCAGAGAATGAAGGTGCCTATTGAAGTTGACAGACCTGTCACAAACACTGTATCAGCCCCTTGCTTGGACTATTACAGGAGAGAAAAATTCCACTTTATTAAACCTTATTATAGCTGGGTTCCTGTTACAACAGCCAGAATGTGTACCCTAACAGAAACATATTCCAATTGGCAGTACATAATAGTGTATTTTGTTTTGTATCTTTGCCAACATTATCATGAAATTTTTTTTAAGATTTCATTTTTTTATTTGACACACAGAGAGAGAGATCTCAAGTAGGCAGAGAAGCAGGCAGAGGGAGAGGGTAAAGTAGACTCCCCGCTGAGCAGAGAGCCCGATGCGGGGCTCGATCCCAGAGCCCTGGGATCATGACCTGAGCCGAAGGCAGAGGCTTAACCCTCTGAGCCACCCAGGCACCCCTATCATGAATTTTTTACCAAACTGACAGGCTTTTGAAATGGTATTTCACTGTCTTAACTTGCATTTTCCTGACTAGGAGTTGACTTTTCATATATATTGGTCATTCTAGCCTTTTGTTCCAGTCAATACTTTTTGCCCATTTTTCCACTGGATATTTTTCTCATCAACTAAAAGCTTTAAATATTCTGTGTATATATATATATGCATTGTAAATTGCTTCTTCCTGACTTAATCTTGCTGCTATAGGCTAACCCCAGTATTCTCAACTGCCAAACAAGGTTAACATGGCTTTATAGCATGTGTCACTTGAGAGGAAGCGGGGAACATAACTCTCAGTACTGAATATGGAGACACTTCTCAGAAAGCATCTGGAATTTGCAAAGAAATTTCTCTAACAATACATAATGGATCTTTCTTATAAAAAGTACACAAAAATTAAAAAAAAAAAAGATTCCATAGATTGACACTGTCTTTGAAAAACTGAGAACTAAAGGATGTAATAAAAGTAGGCAGAGGGGCGCGCCTGGGTGGCTCAGTAAGTTAAGCATCTTACTCTTGATTTTGGCTCAGGTCATGACCTCGGGATCTTGAGTTTAACCCCTCACTGGGCTCTGTGCTCAGTGGGGAGGCTGCTTGACATTCTCTCTCCCTCTGCCCTCCCTCCCACACCCATGTGTGCTCTCTCTAAAATTAATCTTTTTTTTTTTCCTTAAAGGCTTTGCTGGAAAAGAAATGGAATCACATTACATTTCCTGGCCTTTTAAGTATTATTTACCATCAAGAAATCTTCATCAATTTCAAATTTAAAAATCAAACTATAGACAAAACACCTTGTTTACAGAACAAAATGCAAAATGTCCCAACCATAACACTGCAACAACGTGAAAGGTGGAAAAAGAACAGAAGAGTAAAGGATGATGATACCTTTGGTGGGGGGGTGGTGAGATACTGTCTTCAACTGATGGAACAGGAATAACAGATTAAGTTATAGAGGTAACAGCAGAACAAAAAAATGTGATACAATTACATACATAAAGAGGAAACTGTGGTAGAGACAGAACAAATGAGCTAAATCCTTACCTAAGATAGGGGAAATCAACAGATGTTAACAAGTCAATAATGTAAAGATATTATTCAAATACACTAAGGTGAAGCCAAAAGAAATATTGTTAAAAATAATTCTTCCTTTTGGGCACCTGGGTGGCTCAGTTGGTTAAGCCTCTGCTTTCAGCTCAGGTCATGATCTCAGGGTCCTGGGATAGAACTCCATATCGGGCTCTCTGCTCAGCAGGGAGCCTACATCCCCCTCTCTCTATGCCCGCCTCTCTGCCTACTTGTAATCTTGGTCTAATAAATAAAGTATTTTAAAAATAATAATTCTTCCTTGGTGGGTGCCTGGGTGGCTCAGTCATTAAGTGTCTGCCTTTGGCTCAGGTCCCGATCCCAGGCTCCTGGAATGAAGCCCCACCACTGGGCTTCCTGCTGAACGGGAAGACTGCTTCTCCCTCTCCCACTCCCTGTGTTTGTGTTCCCTGTCTCTGTCAAATAAATAATCTTAAAAAAAAAAAAATTCTTCCTTAGGACTGCGACCAAGGTGGGGCAGGGAACTATTGCTTTTTATTTGATCCATATTTGATTTTTAAAAGTGATATGTAGGGGCGCCTGGGTGGCTCAGTTGTTAGGCATCTACCTCTGGCTGCTCAGGTCATGATCTCAGGATCCTGGGATCGAGCCCAGCACTGGGCTCTCTGCTCAGCAGGGAGCCTGCTTCCCCCCCTCTTTCTGCCTGCCTCTGCCTACTTGTGATCTGTCAAATAAATAAAATCTTTAAAAAAATAAAAATAAAAGTGATATGCAGGGGTGCCTGGGTGGAAAAGTCATTTAAGCATCCACCTTCAGCTCAGGTCATGATCCCAGGGTCCTGGGATGGAGGCCAGCATCGGGCTCCCTGCTTAGTAGGGAGTCTGCTTCTCCCTCTCCCTCTGCCTGCTGCTTGGCCTACTTGTGCTCTCTCTGCCAACTAAATAAAATCTTAAAAAAATAAAAGTGATGCAATACAGCAAACAGAAATTTATTTTTGAAAAATTTAAAGAGACTTTATTTATTTATTTGACCAGGAGAGAAAGAGACAGCAAGAGGGGGAACACAAGCAGGGGGAGTTGGAGAGGGAGAAGCAGGCTTCCTGCTGAGCAGGGAGCCCGATGCAGGGCTTGATCCTAGTACCCTGGGATCATGACCTGAACTGAAGGCAGACGCTTAATGACTGAGTCACCCAGGCATCCCATAAAAATTCATTAAAAAAAAACAAAACAAACAACAAAAAAAACCAGTAGGAACTTTACAAATTTCCAGGGACCAGGTAAAAGATTATGTGCCCTTTATAACTATGAACTTCTAGAGTTAAATACTTTGTCTCACCATTATTTGCTGATTGAGAAAGAGGATCAAGATATCCTTCGTCAACACCCTGTTATCAGAACTTTTTTTGATTTGGCGATGACATTATACAGGTAAACCAACTCAATACAACAAACATTTAGTGCCATGTGCAAAGGCACTGTGAACCACAGGTAGAATGACCGCTTTGACATACCAAAGTAATAAACTCAGTCACCTACTATAACTATTTCCAAGATAAGCTCTCTCCCACCCAAACACATTCATTGATTGTTCTCAAGTTTTGCTTTTGTGACCTCAATACTCTTCATGTATTGCATTGCCCCCCAAATCCTCCTAGGAACTGAAATGATGCTAAACACTAAACACCTGTATTTATTCCCACTTAACAACCTGTAGCTGGACCACACTGGCCAATTACTGGCTCAACTGCACCAGTCTCGATCCCCCCCCCCCCAACATCATGCTCTATCATGCTGACAGATCATTTGGCCCTTGTCCATTATCAAATCGTTTTCTCTGGGACCGGGTTTCCTGCTATTGATAGCTGCTAAACTCCCACAAACATCAGCTTCTTGCCAAGAAGTCCAACACTGGTAGCCCACAGAACTGGCCTGCAAGTTATGTTTCATTTTAATTTTTTTAAAAGATTTATTTGACAGATCACAAGCAGGCAGAGAGGCAGGCAGAGAGGAGGAAGCAGGCTTCCTGCTGAGCAGAGAGGCCGATGCGGGACTCGATCCCAGGACCCTGGGATCATGACCTGAGCCGAAGGCAGTGACTTTAACCCACTGAGCCACCCAGGCACCCCGTTTCATTTTAATTTTTAAACAAAGCTATGTTTTTGCCAAATTTGAAAAGGTTTCTAAATTCCTTAGAAAAATGAGATTTGGCAACCCTGACTAAACATTACACATGGTATAAACCTTGTTTAGAACTCTCCAATTGGCTGGATTCGTATCTATTACCTATCTGGTTCCTGCAGGTTTTTTGTTGTTTTTTTTTTTTTTTAAGATTTGTCAGGGACAGACACATGGGGGAGAGAGCGAGCGCACAAGCTGGGGGGAGAGAGAAGCGGGCTCCCCGCTGAGCAAGGCGCCCCACGTGGGACTCGATTCCAGGACCCTGAGAACCACAACCTGAGCTGAAGGCAGAGTCTTAACCGAACCGACTGAGCCACCCAGGCACCCCTCTTGTTGGTATCTTAAGCTTGCAATCCCTAGCCTAACCTACCTCTATTTTAACCTAGCGCTTATCTTTCACCATGTACGATATGGGAATTTTTGTTCTGGCAGACATCATACAGGAAAAATGGTATCTCAAAACATATATATATATATATATCTCCTTCCAATCTTCCTGCAAAAACACAAATCATTTTTCAGAACTATATCCAAAAGAACTTTGCAGTTAAAAGGGTTATTATTTAGCCAATCAATAAGTACCTTCTAAAGATCCTCCTTAAAAGAACAGCATGACTGAGTCATCTAAATTGCACAATGTTCAAATAAAGGCATGTGCTTATCTGTACCTCTAGTCTGTTTCGATGAAATCAATTAGCCCACTCCTGCAAGTTAGTTGGATTCAGCAATTATTAAGTACCTGTCTTTAATGAAGTTCCAGGCTGCAGCATGCTAGGTTTGAGAGAGGCGATGAACAAGACCTACTCCTGCCTTTAAGGAGGTTGTAGACACACAACATTAAAGGTTAAAGAGCTGGAACAATGAAAGCACATATCAAAGTCTGATGAAGACTCAGGGATTTGTAACAGGAAATAACCTCTAAATTAAAATTTGGTAAGTGAGGAAGCAGAAGTTACCAAACCAAAGAGCTAAGGAGAGGAGATACGGAAATATGGACAGAAAAAAGCTTGAGCTGAGGACCGCGGGGAAATGGAAGTCAATGATGTCGGGAAGACAAGCAGGAGTCAGATTACGAAAGGTCTTCTAAGCCAAAGAGAGAAGTAAAACATGAGTGTCATTCATTATTCTTACCCCTAATGTCACTTCCAATCATTCATGTTTTATCCTGAGGGAAAAGAAGAATCATTAAAATAAAGAGAAACAGGCAAAGAAGCTGAAGAAACTCCAAAAGGAATAATCTAGAGACTACTAAGGTAAGAGTCACTCTGTAAAAAAACTATCAAGAAAATCAGAAGATAAGCCACAAACTGGAAGAAAATAGTTGACCTACACCTTATACAGGACCGTGTATATCAAAAATACACAAAGAAACTCTTGAAGCTCAACAGCAAGAAACCCAATTTAAAAATGGACCAAAGACCTGAACACAGCTTACCAAGTGAGATATAAACGTGAGAAGATGCTCCACATTTTATCAGGGAAATGCAGATTAAAATGAGACACCACTGTGCACCTATTAGAATGGCCAAAATCTGGAACACTGACCCCACCAGATACAGGCAAGGAGTGGAGCAATAGAAACTCTCACATATTGTCAGTGGGAATGAAAAACGGTAAAACCACTGTGGAAAATGGTTTGGCAGTTTCTTACAAAACTGAGTATATCTTTACTATACAATAAAGCAATTAGATTGTGCTCCTTGGCATTTACACAAAGCAGCTGAATATTTATGTCCACATAAAGACCTGCACATGGATGTTTATCGCTTTACTCATAATTGCCAAAACCTGGAAGCAACCAAGATGTCCTTCAGCAGGTGATAGATAAACTGTGGTACATCCAGCAGAGTATCATTCAGCACTAAAAAGAAATGAGCTAGGGATGCCTGAGTGGCTTTGTTGGTTGAGCGTCTACCTTGGGTTCAAGGTCATGATGCCAGGGTCCTGGGATCAAGTCCCATGTCAGGCTTCCTGGTCAGGGGGCAGCCTGCTTCTCCCTCTGCCCCTCCCCCTGCCCCACTTGTGCACACGCACTCCGCCCAATAAAATCTTTCTCAAACAGTAATAGAAAGAAATGAGCTAACAAGTCAGGAAAAGATAGAGGAAATTTAAATGCTTATGCCAATCTGCAAAGGCTTTATACTGTATGATTCCAACTTTATGACTGTGGAAAAAGAGAGACAATATAAAGATCAAAATAGGGGCGTCTGGGTGGCTCAGTTGGTTGGGCA
Organism: Lontra canadensis; assembly: GCF_010015895.1. Lineage (NCBI taxonomy): Eukaryota > Metazoa > Chordata > Mammalia > Carnivora > Mustelidae > Lontra > Lontra canadensis. The sequence continues at coordinate 35,423 of NW_022631131.1, read as the reverse complement.
GCAGTCTTCAGCTCAGGTCAAAATCCCAGGGTCCTGGGAGGAGTCCCACATTGGGCTCCTTGCTCAGTCGAGAGCCTGCTTCTCTGTCTGCCTTTCCCCCTGCTTGTGCCATCTCTCTGACAAATTAAAATCTAAAAAAGGAAAAAAAAAAAAAAGATCAAAATAAGCGCTGGTGAGAGCGCTTGAGAAAAGGAAACCCTTGTACACTGCTGGTAAAAATGTAAGTTGATACAGCCACTATAGTAAAGAGTATGAAGGTTTCTCAAAAAAAAAAAACCTCAAAAACAAAAAGAGAAATACCATACAGTCCAGTAATTCCACTTCCAGGTACTTACCCAGAGAAAATGAAAACACTAGTATGAAAAGCTTTATGTACCCTGTTTACTGTAGCATTACAGTAGCCAAAATATGGAAGCAACCTAAGTGTTCATCAACAGGTGAATGGATAGTGTTCAAATATACAATATTAGTCATAATAAAAAATAATGAAATCTTGGCCTTTACATGGTGGATGAACTTAGAGGGTATTATGCTAAGTGAAATAAGACAGGGGAAGACAAACGCCGTATGACTTCATTTATATGTGGAATCTAAAAAACAAAAACAGAAATAGACTTTGTATAAGAGTACAAGCTGGAGGTTGCCAGAGAAGTGGGAGGGGGATGAACAAAATAGGTGAGGGGATTTAAAAGACACAAACTTCCAGTGAAAAGTACAGCACAAGCAATATAGCCCGTAAAATTGTAGTAAGCATATGATAACAGATAACACTTACCTTGGTGAGCATTTTATGTTTACAATTGTCAAGTCACTGTGCTGTACACCTGAATTTAATACAGCAACTGTTCCTCAATGTGAGAATAAAAAAGAAAAAAAAATCCGTGTTTGCCTGGCATCGGAGTGGAGATGAATATGCAGATCATAGAGGGTTTTTAGGATGATGAAGACATGTTGTACTAATGACAGATGTATGCCATCTTATATTATTCAGACCCACAGAATGCACTACACCAAGAGCAAACCCAAAGGTAAAGTATGGATTTTGTATGATTCTGTCAGTGTAGGTTCATCCTTAGTAAAACTTGTAGTATTCTGGTCAATGGTGGTGATAATGGGAGAGGCTGTGCATATGTGGGGGCAGAGGACATATGATAAATCCCTGTGCCTTCGTTTCAATTTTGGTGTAAGCCTATAACTGCTCTAAAAAAACAAAATCTAAAAAAAATAAAGGTGGTGGTATTCCAGACACAGTAAAAGGGGTTAGCTACTTAAAAGGGAAAAAAAAAAAAAAAGGTACCTAGTCCAAAGCAATCAAAGTTAGTCGTAGGTTTCTATGGGTTATTTCATAGATATGGTATCTAAAAAGTTAAGGGCTGGGGCACCTGTGTGGCTCAGTTGGTTAAGCATCTGCCTTTGGCTCAGGTCATGGTCCCAGGGTCCTGCAATTGAGCCCTGCAGGGTGCTCCCTGCTCAGCAGGAAGCCTGCTTCTCCCTCTCCCACTCCCCCTGCTTGTGTTCCCTCTCTCGCCGTGTCAAGATGGCTGTGTCTCTGTCAAATAAATCTTTTAACAAATAAAAATTTAAAAAGTTAAGGGCCATGGCTTTTACGATTTTCACGAATTAGGGAGCAAAGTCATCAGACAAGAGCATGTTTAAGTGGTACAGGGTGCTGTTGGGAGCACACAAAAATCTGAAGAGGAGGGAAAAGTGACTATATCCTTACAAATAATTGCTTTGCAGTATCATGAACCCAGCAAACACCAAAATGTGATTATACACTTAAGACATAAAACTGCAAAGGTTATGTGACTGTCCCCAGTAGTGCAGCACTATACAACCAATATTCAAAAAGATTAACCATTTACTCAAAAAATTTACTGAGCACCTACTACATTTAAGTAATATAACTGAAGACTTCATTGAAGGGGAACTTCAGATGTCAGTGGGTCGAAGGCAGAGGGACAAAGATGTCTTGAGGACAAATGGAACAAAGCTATTTATAAATGGTTCATTCCATTTTAGATCATGAGCAAAGAGCGCAGATTCCCTCACACTCCAGGTACAAAAAATCTTGAAGAATGAGTATCACACTCACTTCAGACAACTGTTAGAAACTGTACCTTTGTGGAGAACAAGGTCTCAGGAAGGTTCTATGCAGAAATTAGAGAAGTTCAATTATATGCAATGGGACTTACGTGGGCGTAACAAAAAGGTTACTGAGGGATGGAGCAATGTTTTACCATTGGGAAAAATGGCGGAAAAATTGAGGTATTTACAAGAAGGCGACTAAGGAAAATAAAGGTGTGTGGTATAGAGGATTTCTAAAAACATTTTAAGCTAGCCTCGGTGAACAGAAATTTGTTTTGTTTTTGTTTTTTAAGTAAGCTCTACACCCAACATGGTGCTTGAACTCATGACCCTGAGATCAAGAGTTGCATGCTGAACTGTCTGAGCCAGATAGGCACCTGGAGAAATTCTCTTAACCTGACCAACTCAGTAGCAGTCAGAACCAATTACAGTTCCTAAAGATTCTACTACCCCACAACACCAGGACAATAGTAATGAGGAAATGGTGGCAGCCTTGGGTAATGCAGGAGCAGAGTCTTGGGGGCACTTCTGAAGAGATGTGAAGTCCAAAACCACAGCTCTAGCCAGTATTAGTAAATTATTTAATCTCTACGCATAAGGTGGGGCCTTTTAACTCACAACCCCAAGATCAAGAGTCACAGACCCTCCAGTGTCAGCCAAATGCCCCGAGTCACTGTTATTTTTTAATATTAAGAATGAAAATCACTCCATTTCCTAGAGAAAATGTGTATCCCAAATGTGGTATTCAAGAACCATTACATGTTAGCCTCAAATTACCATATCCTCTTCTCTTCAACTTTTATTCACTGTTAGACTTTCCAGTCTTTCTCTGAACATTATTTTCAATTTGTCCAAATCCTAACAATCCTTCAAGACCTAGTTCAAATGCCACCTTTTCCCTGACACAGTGCAGGTAAATACCTTTCTCCAAATTTAACTTCCATTGGGAGCATTTTTACTTCCTTACGTTAGCATCCTTCTTAGACTCTAAGAAAGTACTTTAAGTTTTGGTTTGGTTTGGCTAAAACCCCTGTAATCTCCACTGGTGTGACACTTACATATAGAAACTTATTCTCACAAGCCTAGAAAATTTATAATTACAGTGCTTTAGAGAAATATCTTAAGGTCATAAAACTACTAAATAAATGGACAAGGATTTGACGGCAGGATCTAAGTTTATGCTTAGCCACTATGCTATATCTGATTCATTCTACTTGTTCAACCTCAATACTTGATCACAGACCCCATATATCCAGTCTAAACATCCTCACTTACGTCTTTCTCCAGAAAGGTATTTCCATTTTTAATGAAAATAACTGCCTTTTCCACACCAAAAACTGCCCAGGACAGCTGATGCTTATTAATCATTCCCAATATAAATTGTTGTGGATACACTTAATAAAATGGGCTCAGACAAGCATCATAAATAATAAATCAAAGATTTTATTCATCTTTGTAAATAACAGGTGCTCAAATATTAATGGTTAATCATAATCAAGGGACAAAGAAGCTTACTTTTAATAATGCAGGAGCAAAAATCCTTCAACTTTTAGATGAAAACACAAACTGAAAACTGCTTCGGCTATAAAAATAAAACATTTCTCAAATGGTAGTTTTAGCTTTCTTAAAGCCTAGCAAACACCCCTCAGACTACCTTAAAGAGAAACAAAGTTCAGTGCCTTTTGGAGTTTCAGTCTTAGTGTATGGCTATACACTAAGATAACATCTCTTCCCCCAAACCCTAAGAACAGACTAAAATTCAACATTACTAAATACTGTAACTGTGCTCATTCACTTCATTTTTCTTTTGCCTTAGCTTCCAGGTGATACATCACAGTGAGAAAATACATTACTAATACTCGTGCAAGAAAATTTTACTTAACTTGGGTGGGGGGGGGGTCATCTTAAGCAGGTAAATCTCAAGCAAGCTCCACGCCTAGGGTGGAGCTCAACATCGTTCTCACAACCCTGAGATCTTAACTTTAGCCCAAATCAAGAGTCCAACACTTAATCAACTGAGCTACCCAGATGCCCTCTAAGAAAATGTATGCTACTGGCCACATTTTTCTGTTTAGCTAGATCACTTAACCATACAAAAGGTCTCGTCCTTTATTCTCCCTTGCTTGCTCAGGCCCTCCTTACCATCCTCTATCCTGTGTATAACTTGCTTTTCCATCCCCCTCCCTGCCAGTACAATGCTAGAGTGAAGACTGTAGACTGAACTGAAATGGGTCCCCTCTTTCCTACAACCTTTCGGAATCTTCAACTGTTTCACAAAATAATGCTATCCTAGGAAAGATATTCCTAGGAAGGAAATGGACATATTACCCAGAAATAAATCACCTTCCCCAGTATAGCAATTAAATGTTTTCACTTGGAAGTTCCATATACTACTTATTATTAAATACAACATCCCACCTTTTAATTTATAAAGCACTGCTTCCATGAAAATCAAATACCAGCTTCACAACATTTTACCATTAGATAATGATTCTTACAATATTCCAGAAAGAGCACAAGGTTGGCTGCCCCACCGCCCCGTCATTTCTGACCAGCTGTCTACTGTCAGTTTTAACTGGAACTGAAAAAAAGGCTTTAAATAAACTGAAAAGTCATCACTGGGTTTTAAAATAGTGACATTTAAATAATTCTTCTTGAAATTCTCTTTATCAGCCACTTATTCCTACCCTGAAAAAAGCTTGAAATACAATTAGTGTTTAAAGAAACATACAAAATAAAAAGAAAACAAACCAGACAAAGGAGTTAAGGTACATTTCAATTTAATCATTGTGCACACAAATTTGTAAAAATGCTAGACACACATACATTAAGTCGCAAAGGAAATTCAAGAATTCTTGTTTACGTCTAAATGTTAAACTATGGAAATTTGACTACTTACTCTCACCACTATTACATGCATTTAGAGTTACATACTTACCACATTTTCAATGTCAGCTTATCCTTGCTAGGAAAGGACAGAGTTCCTTAGAAATTAACTTCACTTTAAATCTTAAAGACATAAATTGAGGGTCCATACTTTGTTTAGTGTTTATCTAGAAGAATACATCACCATTATCACATACTCAAAACATCAATTTTCAGATTGATTTTAGAAGACTATCATTTTCCATACTAAAAAAGCATTAGGAGCAGCTTCCTGTTGTTGGTTTACAAATATTACAGCAAGAAATACAATGTGAAAACATCCTTAGCTAATATTTTGACAAAGCTAGGATGTGGCTGAAGACTAGAGAGAGGAAAAAATCCTGTGTCTCTCTGAAGGAAAGTACTAAACAGGGCATAAAATAATTAAAAATCTACCCAGAGGCTAATTTCTATTGGTATACACAGTTCCAGAAACCAGTATTTTTAACCCAAGTTTTCCATGCAAGGTTAGAAAGATTTAAAGGTACACTTGAAATTTTCAAGCCTCATTCAGAGAGAATCCTATAGGCACTAACTAGTCTGCAGGAGCATTTCAGGCAAGCCCTTCTTCAAACCTACCCTCAGCTTTAATTGTTCACAAATCACTGCAACAACAGCTCCATGGAGAAGGGACAAATTCTGATATTTAAATTTTACACCTGTGCAGTTTAGGAACCAAAAGCATTGAGACAGAACTTTTGGTTGTCAGCTAAAAAGAAAATCTTAAGCTTAAAAACATTTTTAAAAAGCACTAGTTTGGAGTAAAAACATTTTTTCCATTTTACCAAAAGAAAAAAATTGCATGTTACAGTCTAAGTGGAAGTCAGAAAAGTGATCCTGAGTTATTGGGGAAATGTCAGAAGGTGAAATAAACTTTTAAAACACATTTCCAATTCAGGTATTATCTAAAGAGTGTAAAAATTCAGACTGCTCACTTCTTCGATCAGTATCCCGTTTCAGTTAAACTTAAAAGGAAAAATTGTGACATAGAAGTATAAAACAATACTCACCAGAAAAGCAGCTTTATAGAGATGGTTTTAAGGAAAACCATTTCCACTGTATCTACGCCATTTCTTATACAGATTAAACTGTGAAAGGCAATGAAACTTAAGCCCTTAGGCAATCTTATATTAAAAAACAGGTGGATATCTTACAAAATAATTTTATTATCAGTTGATATATCAAGATTTTTAATTAACTAAGTGCATGACTTTCATATCAAATAACATTAAGATGGTCTGTTTTTCAGTGGCTAATCACCATCCCCATTTAACAGAATACCAGATTAATTAGTTTTATGTATTGACTATCTCAATTAGACATCATTACACTTAGGGTATGGAGAAGGAAGCCATGCACGCAATGCTACAGAATGGAAGGATGGTTCAGGCTTATACAAACCAAACTGTAAGCTTTATTCTTTTTTCCTAGGTATTTAAAATGTTTATCAACATAAGAGTATAATATTTAAAGATTAAAGGAAAGGTCTCAAAGATGGCCGAAGACAACAATGAATTCTGGTAGAACCAACGACAGTAATAAAAACCTTAACAGATCTTTTACAAGCCGTATACCTCACTGCCACTCAAAAGGCATACACAAGGAATCTGTTTAGGTTTCTTGATGAGTGGTCAGTTTTCATCTGAATATTAAAAAGTCAGTTTTGTTATTCTTAATTCAAGGTAAAATGAGCCCACAGTGGTGGTGCACCAACAAAATAGGTTATAGTTTACAAAAAAGATGAACAAAATTAGTACTTATTTACAGCAAGAATTACTAAAACATTTAACAAAAAAAAAAACCCAGTATGAAAACATTTTCTAGTTTATGACTGCACACCATTTATCACTGTTAGAGGTGAGGAAACTTGATTTTCTTGGGTTGATACATACTGTAAAAAGTTAAAAGGTAAAATATGAGTACCACATGTGAGAGGCTTAAGTAAGAGCCTGGACCTAAAGCCCTACACTCTGTTATCATATACCAACGTATGTATAGCCAATCAAAACTGTCACTATCTTTTCCTTTTATGTACAACATATCTACTTAGGGTCAACCAAAACCAGATAATAAAGGAGCGGTATTACACCTTTCTCACAACTGAGGTTAGCAAACCTAGCTACTTTGGCCCAAGTACTGAGTGTTTAAAAAGTGTCCAATGGATCTGTTATTAGTTATACTCACATTTAAGTAACTGCACAGCTTTCTTCCTTGTGTGGGTTATATGGATATGTTTGAAAAAAAATAGGAACATCAGGTACTTACAGATTAAACTAACCTGTACTGGCAGGGCTGTGGGATTTTTCTTCTCTACCAGTAAGTAGCAAATGCTGAAATTCTGCTGCTAGTTAACAAAAACACAAATTGTATTAAACTGAGGAGTTCAATCCATAGTTTAAAAAGTCAATGTGCATTAAATTTCCTCAGAACCTAACATAAATACATTTTGAACTTTTTCCCTAAGTCTTACAAAAGTTAGCTTACATTGATTCTTAAATTTAGTGACCTTATGAGAATGACTTAAAAACACTATCTCTTGGACACACCTCACTTTTAATAAAAACTATGTATTCCAATATGTATATTATGTGGAAATTCTGGTTCCTCTAAAAAGGGGGGGCATGTGTCGGGGGGGGAGCTCAACATGGTAATTTCTAAATTTAAGTATATGCAGACATATGCCACAGAGGAAAGCAACTTTTTAATTGTTTAAAATTCAAACTTCAAAACATTTCATTTCATGTTATTAGATTTAAAACATGGACTGAAAGGTAAATGTTTCTCCTGTAAATACATAATAAACTAGTAACTAAAAGGGAAGCTTTGCTTAATAAATATATGCCCCATACTATTCTAACTCAAACCTACAGAAATTTCAGTACTTTCCTTGACTCACTTGGGTGGTTAAGAAGTCTTTTTCTTAGTAGAGAAAGGAAATGATGCTGCAAATTTTATTTTCATCTGACTGCTCAAATATTTATGAACAAAATATTGAGTAAGCTACATTGTAATAAATGATTTGGTGAAACCTTAATCACAAATGCAAACTGCAAGTAGGAATGCTGTACCTTTCACTACATTTAAGGTTCTTAAGCCTAACATTATATAGTGTAAACTGGGGAAACACTTCATTTTTATCCAAGCTGGGCATCAAAAATTTCACTGCCAGCTCCTCAAATTTAACCAAAGGCATACAGATTCTTTATCAATGACGATGGTTTAAACAAATCAACAACAAAAAAACCCCACAAAAATCCAGACACGGTAAGAATGCCAAAGCGTCAGGATAATTCCAAAAAGGGCCTTCCCCTCTTTACACAGCATTACACAAACCCCTGCCCAAACACACAGCAAATTACTGAAGCTGTGCCACAACACAACTTTACACAGCATTTAGAATTAATGGATGAGGTCCAAGTTATCAATCATTAAAAAAGTTTACTCACATGTATCTTCTCTGTGGTTAATTTGATCAAGATTAAAACATATACACATATTCTAATATATCTGATTATATGCCTTCTAAAGAACCTAACCATGAACAATCTTGACTTATACAGGATTCAATTTGCTTCAAACAGTAATAGTTCCAATTAGCTTCAGTGAAGAGCTCCTTTAGGCCTTCAATTTCTGCCTTAATATCACTTCTACATCCTGCTTATTGGTAGAACAAAGGTATTTCCTCTGAGGATACATGAGCTTAATTGAACAGATTTAGAGAGACATCGTTTAAAAATTCAAATTAATATAGTTTCAAGCTATTATTTTTCCAGAGTTAGAAAGAAAATGAAAGGCTCTTCCCTTTATGGCCAATTGAACAAGAACATATACAGCTCAGAGCAGAAACAACAGCACTTAGAAAAAACAATTCTTTTCTGAGCTTTATTGATCTTATTTTTTAATGTTACTGTCCAATATATTATTTCTAATCAAAAATTGCCAAGTAATATCATGAAGATACTGGGGAAAAGTTGGAGATATTTTAAGAATTAGGGAGCTCAAACTCAAGTCCCACATTCCCCATTTCCTACAAGTTAGTGTGATTTAGATCCCGTAACAGGGAATGCATAACAGGAAGATATTAAAAGTATTGTTCTGAAAATTCAACATTAATCACAGAATTATGAATAATCACTATGTGCACAACACTATATACAACACCATTCAAGTAACTGTTTCTCATTTTGCCAAGACATATCACACAGAAGTGAGAGGATTTCTGTGTTAGAAAAACAAAGTCATTAATTAAAATGATTCAGATGACAGAAAACAAAATACTGAGAAAGTGTTAAAAAAAAACAAAAAAAGTAACCTTCACTAATATTCAAGTGATGAGACAGCAAGCAGAAGGGTAACTAGGGGGAATGTTTACTTACAAAACTGCCTTAGAGTCAACAGTCTTATAACTCAATCCCTCCTTTTAGAAGAGTTCTCCATAAAAAGTTACAGTACGAGAAAAATGAGCGTGTTTTGGAATAACATACAAAACTTACTATTAGGCAGGTAAATACTGCCTCTTTAAAAAGACATACCTGATTTATACCAGATTTTTATATTTTAAATACTTTTTATCCCCTACCCAGACCAAGTAACAGTTTACTCAAAACAAAATTTTGTCTCTGTAAAGTAGCTAGTTCAACATTTACCAAATGAAACATTTATCAGTGGAAGTAACAGACACCTGACAGTTATGTAATTCTCAAAATCATTCTACTTCAGAGGTATCAAGAAAATTAACTTCAACAAATTATGCCACCCTTAGAAAATCCCTCCAACCCCCAGCAGTCAAGTATGTAAGAGCCTATTTCAATTTTTTCAACTATTACCATTAGAATTAGGACAAGCAGCTTCACTATACTGGGGGATGGTGGGTGCAACAGAAAACATCTCCAATTAAGGAGACTTAAGAGGTGTAATTACCAAACAGTTTATAAATGTATTCTTTTGTTGTGACAAAATTTTTTTCAAACACTAAAATCTTTTTCCATGATTCAGTTACAGAGAAAATCTTATGTTCTAATTGCACAGGTGAAAATTTGGAATTCATTTAATGTGTACTTCCTTATGCTTCCAAGAATTAAAACCATATGAAAACAATCCCAGGTTAGCTAAACACTGTACTGTATGTTGTTACTGTTCAAAAGAAAATGCAATCTGAATAGAACAGATGTGTTACTTAAACACAGAAAGAAATAAAAGTCATCCAGGTTTATGTTTTGGCCTCTGTTCCATTTCCTTCTTTACTCTTCAAAACATACACACATAACCACGTTTCTCATCAAATAAAAGCAAATTTTAGTTGGAATCAAATGTGGATACTTTTCATGTGTGCATATTGCATAAAGTATTGTTCAGTAAGGTTGAAAACAAACCTCAAAAAAGTTCCAAAACCACAGTTCAATGTACTAAGTTTACCATGATTCAACTTCAGTCTGGCTACCTGAAAATTAGGAACCTATCCATACTGACAGGTTTGTAATACCCAAACTCTTTTATTATCCCTTTATCTAATCAAATGTGTAGTGTATATGCATACATACCACACACACACCATCTTCCCACTCTTCACAAGGGCTCTACATTAACATTTGCTCTAATGTGGTGAAGTTTGAAAATATTAAAAATCACAAGCATTTCCACATGACCCTTCAACCTTAATGTTCAATGCATAACTTTGGGATTAAGAATGCAGATTTCAGTGTCCTGTAGCATTTCCAATGATCAAACTTATCCATGACGTTAAATTTAATAGTTTGAAGAGAAAATAACCAGTAACTTTTTCCTAAAAGTGAAAGTGGAAAATTTGAACAAAACATTTCATGCCTCCAAATCAAGAACGTCAAATTTTGTCAATTTACTAATAAAGAGCAATATAGCAATACCAGCTTTACTGAGGCTGTTAACACAAAGTAAATTACATAAAATTACATATATCAAATACTTTTATGTTTATTAACACCACAGTCAAACGTGAATATTAATATAGAGCCTTCTCTGCCGAAAGAGTATAAAAATCCTAAGTTTAATTAAATTTAGGGGCCTTCACCAAACTTGCTGCAAGTTTGGGGACATAAATATCCAACAGCCATAAAGCTGTGAAAGCCCCTATAAGGAATAAAATAAATCCCACTTGCCTCAGACTGAACAGGGCAACACTGAGACTCAGCCTCAGCCTGTCCTATGGCAGGGCTATAGGAAGAAGAAAATTTTAATTTTAGAAAAACATTACCCAATTAATTTAAAAGACATGCATTAAAAAAAAATCCCAATGATCAAGCAAGCAAAGGAAAAAAAGTTTGTTTTTTTTTTCTTAAAAAAACAAAAAACAAAAAACAAAAACAAAAAACAAAACTACTGTCTGCTATAATTCCACTCTGAACCCATACTTATTTTTGTTGGGTAATCTCCCCCCCAAATAACTAAGTTCAATTAAGCTGAGCTTAAGCTCAATATGTAACTTGATCAGTGGAATAGGAGTACACTAGGAGTATTTTCCCCATTCCTAATGGTAAATGGGTACAATTATTACTAAAATACAAGTATTCAAATTAAACAGTAATTCCAGCAGCCACTCAAAAGTTGATCCTCACCTGCTGCTGTTGTTCTGTCATACATTAGGTAAAATCTATACACAATAGAAACTAGTGCCAGACAAAACGTCAGTTTAGGTTTTTTGTTTTGTTTTAAAAAGGTAACATAGGAGTGGACTAAGGGAGAGCCAAAGCTGGCAATCCCATTAATTTTACAACTTCCTAAATTATGGCAATCACAATGCCTGCCTGAATATAGCAAGTCCTAAAGGATGTCTTCTGTGAGGGCAAATGGAAGTTTACTTCAACTCAACTCCATCTATTACTTTAAGGAAGCATAAGTCAAAGTAAGAGTTTATTATCTCAACATGATTTGTTGTACTCATGATTTAACCACACTATGGACCCCAGAAGCAGTTAGGTAAAACGTATTTTCTAGAAGCTTAATTATGCTGATGCATGCACAAATTACACTTTAAATATACCAAAGGGGCACCACCTGGGCCATATCTAACACAACACAAGAGACAGTATGCTTAAGTGTCATGCATTAACACTTTGGATTAACTTTTAATTAAAATTAAAATTCTACAACTTATTTAAAAGTAATTTTTTTCCCTTCAGACTTCAGAAAACAAACCTTGATATAAAATATCAGTTATCTTTGCATTAAATGTAAATAAAGCTTTGCATAAGTTTTGAAACATCACTAACCCATTTGTACTTTGTTGATAAGCCTGTACATTACATGAAACGCTCTAAAGACATTTGGTTTGGGAAAACACTTCCTATTTAATCGTTCTAAATTAAATCATGCCATTTCTACCTTACAGATTTTTACACAGGCTCCTCTTTGGCAGTCTGATAAATGTGCTGCCAAATCTAAGTTAATTCCAAAACTACTGGAACAGGCAGGTGTTTGGTGAGGGAAAGGGTAGTGGTATGGGGCTTAGCTGTTGGAAGAAGGAAACGCATTCCTGGTGATACAAAGATGTTGTCTTTTCAAGCTATGGAGTTTTCTGAACCTCGATGGTACAAGAAAAGAGCTATAAAACATTTCACTGGACCAAAATATCTGAATAAAAACTCACTCAGCGTTGTAAATATTTGAATGTTTTGTTTCAATGAATGAACGACTTTTACTTGTCACTTAAATACCAACTCTATTATGACTGAAGATTTTCAGTGTTTTCCTACAAGGTTAAAACTTTTTTTTGGAAACAAAAACTCAGATTTCATATAATTATCTACACCTTCACATGTAGGTTATAAAAAGTTACCATTTTCTCACAAATCTTAACTTTACGTTGAGAAAAACTCAACTTGAGTTCATTATATTAATAATCATGCTTTGTGTAGATCATTTGATACTTAATCATAAAAGTACCTTGCAAAAATAAAGATTAAAAAAATGGATGCCAAAAAAAGGTTAACAAGAACTATTATTGTAGGAGACTTGTAACACAAAACACTAACAGCAGTGTCGCCTCTACAGAAAACTTCTTCACAGGACACAGTAACATTCAAATTTCCAAGAATGAAAAGGTTAACAGGAAAGCCATTTAGGCTTTATAATAACAGAAGGTAGTCATCTTAATCGAAGAAATAATGTAATTTTCCAGGAACATAAAATAAAATTTTGAATCCATCTGTTAGTCAGCCTAACAGAGGTACACTTACTCTGGCATTACACTTAGAAAAGATTCTAATCCATTAACAGCAAAAAGCTATTACTGCATGCACCTAAGCTTCTAGAAGTCTGCACCTGAAAAGCTTCTGAGGTCCACGCAGTACTGCAGTCTCAAAAATGATCAGAAGGAAATGAATGGGTCTGGCACTAGGCTCTAAACTTCATCAGCAGTGAAGAGGAATACTAAGGTTTACATTTTAAGTATCTAAGACATCTAACATGTAGTGACACCAAGGGCATGGAAAGGTGACACAATAGAAAGATTTCATATCCACTATATAATGACTCATATGTATCGAAGTTTTTCTGTCAACTTAAGCACTAACATACAATTCTATATATATTGTCCAGTTTAAACATGCAGCTAAGGAACAACCTACAATTCAAAGACAGAATCCAATGATATATCAAAACTGCATTGGTAACTATGAATTTTATTATGTGGACATCTACTGTGGCATGCATCTGTACAAACCTTTCAGGCAGTGGTCCACAGCTGGGTTATGAATAAAAAGGCGTAAGTTTTTCTCTCATTTTATTACAATGAAGTTTAACAGTACAGAAAAGTCACATGACCTTGGTGGGTCAGATTTCTTAAACCCTGCAACATGAGGAACTCTAAATACATTAAATATTGTTATACATTCAGACTTCCAATGTACAGGTCTCGGAAACAGTTACAGCCCTCACCAAGCTAGGTTGGGGACGTGAAGTCCAACAGCATCTGAAATGCTGTGAAGGCATAACTTTACAAATAGCAATGTAAGCTTACAGAACTTGCCTTTATTAAGGTGGTATGTTCATGTAATTCCAGCGCCTTCACAATATAACGAACCAAATTTACTATACTTCACTTCTAAAAACCTAGGTGAAACATGAAAAAGAAGCCATACAGTATAAATTGCAACTTCAGGAAAAGTTCCTGCTTTATTATTCCAAATAATTTTTCCCATGTAAAATAAATGTCCAATAGTTCCTGGTATGTGGGAAGATAATGTTTGTTAAAGTCACAATGAAGCCTTATTGACGGAAGCTTGGCTATATAAACAGCACAAGTTGAGAAAAGGTTTAATCTCCAAACCTATTAGACTGGATGAAGTAAGATCAGTAACGGCCACCTTGCGACATTACAGGAGGTCTCATTCCCATCGGAGGTCGAGGAGGCCCACCTTGGTAAGGGGGCACCATTGGCGGTCCCTGCCCATATGGTGGCATAGCACCAGGAAGGTAACCTGGCATGCCTTGATGATGACCACCATACTGACCTAAAAAACAGATTTAAAACACAAAAAATAGATTGAGTTGGTCTGTGCATTATGCTGTTAAATGCAATGTATTCTGCAAATAAATTTGTGTATACTCAGAAAATCCACTTAATACAGTAAATACAATAAACATAAACACAATGAACGTAAAAAAAAATACCATGAGGCGGCATTGGGGGTCTCATTCCTTGTTGCTGTGGGATGCCTGGCTGTGGTGGCATCATACCTCCAATAGGTCCAACTGGTGGATTACCAATGGGAGCCTGTCCTGGTCGAGGAAGATTACGTTGATATTTAGGTAACTGTGCCCTTCTCTCTTCCTACAAATAAATATGATCACAATGTTAAAGACTTGAATATAGAGTCATTAATTATAAAAGATAATCACCCAAAATATTACAGAGTAACTTTGTAAAAATGTACCCTTATTTCCCAACCATTATTTTTGCTCCACAAACCAGTCCAACTGCTTAAAATCTCAATACCTCAAGAAAACCTCACCTATTTTTATATTTGAAAAATGGCTAATAACTTTCCAGGAATTATATACTGCCTAGGTAAGAAAATCTCTAGTGAAGAAAGTAGATAAGCTTTAAAGGATCCGTATATCCTACCTCACACTTATCCATTTCATCATTTACAAATTTATGTGTAACCAAAATGATTTTTAAGAGTTAAGAACCCAACTTACTGTCTTCTTTTAAAAATAGTCTGGGTGTAGGGAAAAGCGTATGTCTAAGATCAAAACACACAATATTCACTTTATTTTGTGGTTCTTAAAAACCAGAATGAAAACCACACAGTAAGCATTAGATCAGATTACAAAACCAATGGTGTACAAATTAATACTTTAAGAGGAAATGTTACTACAACGGTATTCAAACTATGCCAGTAAAAACCTGTGAAAAACTTACCAGTGATATATCCTCATCTGGGTGGATCAACTTACTGGTTGCACTGGTTGTCGTAAGTGTAGCAGGCTTACTTGTTATTGAAGCCGCTGGTTTAGCTGCAGTGCTATTTGTTGTACTAGTCGTTGAAGCTGTAGACTGTGTATAAGCAGGGAATGTAGGCTTTGGGGGTTCTGTAGTTGTTGCAGGGGTACTATTTAAGGGCTTGAAATCTGTCCCAACAGGTCCTTGGACAGCTGCCTGAGCCTGGAAAACACAATCTTTCATTAAGGAAACTTCAAAATCCAAAACTGAATATATCTATTATACTTAACCTAAAAGTGAGATACTAACATTCAATAAAGAACCAAACTTTAAATGAAATTAAAACAAAGTTAACATAATTAAAACACCACAAAATATCAAGATAATATGTAAGAATATCAAAAGACCCTGGAGTCAAAGTCACATCCAAAACTCAGCAGTGGAAACAAGATTGCATATAACTTCAAAGATATTATCTACCTTTATCACCAAAATTTACTTGCTTTACAAAGCTTTGTATTTATTTCAAACTGATGAATTACATTGTATTGGAATATCGTGTTCTACTCTAACTATTTTAAATTAGTTGTTCAATCAATCTACTAAGCACCTCAAAAAAAAAGTAAGAAATTACAAAATACAAATGTTTGGATAAATTTTAGTTACTAAGCAGAGCATAAACAGTATCAGTGGTGACACATTAAAGATGTCCCTTCAGAGATCTCTTTATACAGATAATACAGTGTCCTCCCAATTAACCATGGCTAGGTGATTACCATGGACAAAAGGGCTTCGTAGGATCTTTTAAGCATAAAGATACCGGTAATAAATTATAAATGTGTTACTTCTCATAATTCCAAACATCTGAAACATGAACACTAGGCCAACTTTAGAACCAAATGCAGAGTACTATATTTCCTTACATTGTATGTGATGCATTAGATTAAATAGCATAAATCAAAAAAGCTTAATCATGCATCAGGCTAACCAGTGGCTACTATAACGCATTTACTGCTTACATGCTTTTAACCCTTTAGAACCATAGGAGTTTGGAGTACATTTTTTTCTATTAGTATGAGTTCAAATTTTCAAATACCATTGATTTTTATACCATTAACTTTAAAAAAATTAAACATAGTATATTTTGCAGGGGGGAAAGATTTAGTTTTAAAGTAGGGTCCAAAGGGTTAAGTTTATAAAGCCATTTAACAATTTTAAACTGCAACTTCCTGCGTACTTGTGCTGTGCTAGGAAACAGAGCTTTAGAAGATGCAGACAGACTTTCTGAATTGGATGAAGCTGTACTTGAGCTTGTTACAGGTGTCCCCATCTGTAGCATAAAAGAAAGGAAACAATGAAAAGTCTCCAAACAAATGGGTGAAAATAAGCCATGTGGTAGACTTTCAGTATAGATTGCATTTTTATAAATGCAAAATAATGCAATCAAATCTGACTTATTTCAAGAGGCAGGCAGTTAATGCATTTACAATAAACAAAGTTGACAGTATGAGCCTCAAAAAAAATTTTTTTAAATTCTACACCAATAAACCTAGTTAACCAGTTTCTTTTCTGAAACTGGGATGTGTTTTTGCACTGTGATTTTGAAAAATGATACCTTCATTCGAGAATAAAGATGCATTACTACTGACACTTCAATCCAATTCTCTATCAATGACTCCACAAGATTTTTGCCAAAAGCTTGACATCTCTCAGTAAATAAAATCCCCACCCACCTCAAAAACACAAGATACATGCTTACAGGGGACTTTAAAAGTAAAGCTTTTATTTTCACAACTATAAACAGAAAAAAATTGAGGGAAAAAACCTCTATGGGATAATGTTAAAGTGAAAAATAACACACATCCTGATCTTAATTCTGAGTCAATTAAATACATCTATTTAACTTTGAATATAACTAGGAAAAAAAGAAAAAGTAACCACCATTACACACAATCTCTATACATATACCTATGTACGTAAATACATATTAAAAAAAAAACAAAAGCATCTTTAGTTTCTGAGTTCTAAAAAAACACAAGTGCAGTGGGAAAGATTAAGTCTAACTAGGTCAAATGATGCCCTTCCTGCAAAAGTGTAGCACTGTCGTTTCTCACTGTTCTAAGAGTCCAACAAATGATTTGCTAAGGTCTTAGGATTTTCTCCTTTGACTTTGGGGTTTCATTCCACTCATAGTTCAAGAGGACATAAGAGGACCTCTAAACATTATCATGTATTTAAGTACCCAGAAATTAAAGCTTTCATTTCTATCTAAAGCTAAGAATAACCAGTGTTCACAAGCCATGAAAAAATTAGCATACTACATTATCTGGCTCTAGTCAATGTGTGCAAACATGGAAGAGACTCGGAGACTTCTCTGTATTTAGTAAATTATATTTAAAAAATTAGAAACAAAAAACAAACCTAATGACAATTTCAAGACTTTCTGTAAACAACTACACTTTACCTTTAAATCTAAGTGCACTCCTTTTCAGGAATTTCACCTTACCTGCCCAGCACTGGGGAAAAGAGGCTTAGTAACTGGAGGCTGTGGAGCAGGAACTGTGGCTGTTGGTGCAGGTGGTCTATTAAGAATGCCTGGCGCTGAAACAGCCTGTGCTTGAGTCATTGGAGGAATTCCAGGACGGGGAACAGGAGGGGGCATACCTACAGAGAAGAAATGTTGGAAAAGACAGGGCATGTCAAAACACTTAAGTTCAGAAAAAATTTTTTCCCAAAACTCTCTTAAAATATACCATATTAAAAATGCTTCGAGTGGGGGGTGTGCTTGGGTGGCTCAGTGGGTTAAGCCTCTGACTTTGGGCTCAGGTCATGATCCCAGGGTCCTGGGATCAAGCCCCAAATCAGGGTCTCTGCTCAGCGGGGAGTCTGCTTCCCCCCCTCTCTCTGTCTGCCTCTCTGCCTACTTGTGATCTCTCTCTGTGTCAAATAAATAAATAAAATATCTAAAAAAAAAAATGCTTCTAGGGGCACCTAGGTGGCTCAGTTGGTTGGGCCTCTTGACTCTTATTTCGGTTCAGATCATGGGATCAAGTCCATATCAAGATCCGTGCTGGGTGTGGAGCCTGCTTGAGACTCTCTCTCCCTCTCCCTCTACAATCCCCCACTCATGTGGTCTCTCTAAAAAAATAAAAAATAAAATCAAGGGGCGCCTGGGTGGCTTGGTCAGTTGAGTATCTGCCTTTAGCTCAGCCCCTGATCTCTCAGGGTCCTGAAATTGAGCCCCACATCAGGCTCCCCACTCAAGAGAGGGTTTCCTTCTCCCTCTCCTCCAAATCAATAAAATCTTGAAAAATAAAAATAAAGCTTCTCTACTACAAAGTTACTGATAAACTGGTCAATTCAATGAAGTCTTGAGTAACCTAGGCATTTGCCTCAACCTTTCTATTCCTTTGGGTATTTCAGAACTTCAGGAAGTAAAAGATAGTACTGGAGATTCTATATATGCGGAAAGTAGCAATTAAGCTTACTAATATTACTGATTTGGCTAACTTTTTGAAACACAAAAGAGAATTACTGCAATCATCCAACAGCTGGATGCTCTCTGAACTCAAATTCAAATTACTGTAAAAACACTGATAGGTCACATACTCACAAAAATTTTCCCAGAAAACTAAGTTATCCCTGAAAACACTTTAAAGATTTTATTTTTCTTAAGTAAACTCTACAGCCAATACAGGGCTCAAGCTTAAAACTTGAGATCAAAGATTGGTTGCATGCTCTATTGACTGAGCCAGCCAGGCGCCTCTCCTTTAAGCACTTGAAATAAAATTTCCTGGGGCGCCTGGGTGGCTCAGTGGGTTAAAGCCTCTGCCTTCAACTAAGGTCATGATCCCAGGGTCCGGGGGTCGAGCCCCACATGGGGCTCTTTGCTCGGCAGGGAGCCTCCTTCCTCTTCTCTCTGCACCTGCCTCTCTGTCTACTTGTGATCTATGTCAAATAAATAAATAAAATCTTAAAAAAAAAAAAGAGAAATAAAATTTCCTAAAATCCATCACGAGTGCATTCTTCGAACTTCCTCAACATAACTTTGCCTAAAATATCTCAGAAATAACATATGTGGAACTATGGTCTATAAATTAATGGTTGCACTGGCAATGATGCAAATTTTGCTGCTGCCTTATTTTTCCTGTTCCTTTTACAACTATCAATAAAGCTGCTGTGGACTGCAAACCAAACTTGCTAGAATTACATATAAAAAGCAAAGAAACCAACTGAGAAAGCCTATGAAGGCTTCTATGGCACACCTACTTTGGCTAACCAAATTCCATTCCCCACATTGTAGGCTATAAAGTCAACACAGGGTTTTTTTTTTTTTTAAGACTCCCTTGGAGCTGGAGGGTCCATTAGACCTATTTCTGGTGAACAATAGGACGCTAGGAAGTTTGTGGGAAAATCACTTTGTTTTTTTTTTTTTTTTTTTTAAGATTTTATTTATTTGACAGAGAGAGACAGCAAGAGAGGGAACACAAGTAGAGGGAGAGGGAGAAGCAGGCTTCCAGCTGAGCAGGGAGCCCGATATGGGGCTTGATCCTGACCTGAGCTCAAGGAAGACCCTGAATGACTGAGTCACCCAGGTGCCCCTACTTTGCTCCTTAATGAAAAAAAAAGATAACCCTTTCCTGTTGACACCCTTTCTTGTCTGAGTTATAACAACTGAGTGATGTGTATGAGGGAGAAAAGCTAAGGTTAGCAAAGAAGAATATTTAAAAACACATGGGTTCTTGGTATCACCAGCCACTGAAGCCACCACTTTTCTTTCTGTTGAGTGAGACAATAAATGACTACATTTTTAAAATATGGCATGACGGGTTTCTCTATTACTTGCCCAAAGTCTCCATTATTCATCTAAAATATTCCTAACAAATACTACCCCTCAGGGCGCCAGGGTGGCTCAGTCAGTTAAGCGTCTGCCTTCAGCTTGGGTCATGATCCCAAGGTCCTGGGATCGAGCCCCACATCAGGCTCTCTGCTTGGCAGGGAGCCCACTTCTCCCTCTCCCTCTGCTATTCCCCCTGCTTATATGCTCTCTCTCTCAAATGAATAAATAAAACCTTTAAAACAACAACAAACCCACAAATTCAACACATCTTAGGTATATGAGCTTTGGTGCAAAGGTTCTGTGACTCATTTCGACTGCTTTGAAACCTGTGTATTACCCATTTCAAGACTCAAAAACCGCCACGGTCCATTCCAACACTTCTCCAAGTAATTTCAAAGTGAACTCAGCAAACTATGGTAATTATAAATTACAACTGCACTAAAATCCACAAACCTGTTCTTCAAAAAAGGTAAGAATAAAGCATGCCAATCGTATTAAAAGGAAACCATCTACGTTTCATACCTGGCGGCATACCAGGCATCAGAGGTGGTATTCCTGGTCCAGGTGGCATCATTCCACCCATTGGCATCATTCTATTAGAAAGCAAATTTCAAGAAACAAACCAAGTTAATTAATAGTATAAACCATTAGAAAATATTTTGGCTAAAGCCTGAAACAACAGATAAAAGACTCGAATTTGACCTTTAATACTGAAATAAATCAAGCTGAAAGAATACACAACACTGAAACAATCCTATCAAAATAAACCCTCTAAAACCCAGCAAATTCTTGGGTTTGCCAGTAAAATAAGGAAAAAAAAAAATCCGTCTTTGCTGACAAATCATTTTCATACATTTAAAGTCACTAAGAACAATTATACCTTCCTTAATATATAAAAGAGGCCTCATCTAAAATATGTGTAATTGGAAATCAAAATCACCTTTTGTCTCACTTGAAAATATCCATACAGAATGTAAATTTAAAAAAATTATTTTGGAGTCATCAGATTTTTCAAAAGGAAAATACTGAATGTACACTGTGGAGTAAATTTTTTTTTTTTCCTTTTGGAGGGTTAAAAAAAACAAACAAACACTACCACCAAAATTAAAAAGAGTCAAAAGTAAACTCACACAACTGCCCAATTTCTATTTGTAATAGCTACCTAACAGTAAACCATGACTTAAAAAAAACATAACCCATATTTATTTTCTTTCCCCTAAAAGAGCTCACCTTCACATATCAATATTCAATTCACTTAAAACAGTTCCAAGTTTGTGAATTCTTAAATGAGAACTTTATCAAAAGGTAAACTTCTATTTACAGATTTCATTATAAGAAAACCGAATTACTTCCATAATAACAAAGCATGTAATTTTGGAAAAGAATATCTATTCTTTCTTAACTAACAACCCTTTTTTTTTTTTTTTAAACTAAATTCCATTACTTTAGCAGTTTGGGGAAAAAGAGCTGCATTTAAAAAATGCTTTTTATATGGGTCTATTACAATTTCCTCACAGATGTTTTATTTCCCTCCATTAAGAGACCTGTGTCAACCAGCTTGCACATTTTAGAAGTTTTAGGAAGGTTAGAAAATTTCTGAAGTCAATTGAATAGATACCATTAAACACATAAAAAAATGACATTATGATACCTCCTGAATTACATTATGAATGAGATGCTTACATGTTTTCACCGCAAAATGACTGGGTGTATTTTCTCTGATGATGCAATCTGTGAAAATGTATGACAAAATCAAAATCTAACTGTGATTTTCAAAATACAGTGGGAAAGTGTATTGTATACCTCTCACATCCAACATATTTAAGTAAAAGTGATAGGCACGAGCACCTCATATTCATTTTAGTTCTTGATGATTTGACAAATAAAATCATTTACAGAGTTTGCTTCTTGTCACAACTACAAAGTGTCATGGACAGTTCTGAATCTTAGAAACACAAATCTACAACCAACTACTTTAATTACATCAGATGCAATTGAAGCAGATGGCTGCCTACAGACATCCTAAAACCCAAAAATCTATTATCTTCAGAGGCAAATTTATATTCCTTTAATTGACTGGTAGACCCCTTTATTTGACAAATTTAGTATTTATGGAGCCCATACCTTTTGGGGAGGGGGCGGGGGGCAAAGTAACATTTTAAAATTCATATAACACCCAAGCTGAAAAAGATCATTACTAGGCACAAGCCCACAAGTCAATTAAAAGTTCTCTTACCCAGGTGGCATGCCTGGCATGACTGGTGGCATTCCTGGCATCAAAGGAGGAACACCTGGCATTAATGGAGGTATGCCTATAAATAAGAATTTCAACAACAAAAAAAATCACAAATATTAAAGTGGTAAGAGAAAGATTTTAATACTTCTACGTCACATCAATAAAGTCCTTAAAATGTTAATTTTAAGAAACCTTATGTAATACCTGGAGGCATTCCTGGGGCTCCCGGAACTGGTGGCAGTCCTGGCTGTGCCATTGGAGGGATATAGCCTTGTTGAGGTTGAACAGGCTGTGGCTGAAATGAAGTTGAAGCTGCAGAGTCATCATCGTCATATTCATCAGAATCATCTTGTTGCTTCTTTTTTTGACTCTCTGCTAAAAAAAGTTTTAATTAGTTTTTCCCCATAAAGTAAAAAAAAAAAAAGAAAAACTCAGCATGTCTGACATTCAACATTAAAAAAAATAATTTCAGGGCAGCTGGGTGGCTTGGTCCATTAAGAGTCTGCCTTCAGCTCAGGTCATAATCCCAAGGTCCCGCATCCGGCTTCCTGCTCAGCAGGAAGTCCGCTTCTCCCTCTGCCCCTCCTGCTTGCTGTCTCTCAAAAAATATCTTTTAAAAATAATAATTATTTCAATTCAATTAGCTCATGAGATTTTTCTTACAAAAAGAAAATCACAATACTGTTTTTACTCTTCAAATTTGTTTCCAATCTACGTTAAATAAGAAGGTTAACATACTTTCCCTATTCTATGACAGGTAAAAGTGTTTTTCCTAAGTCAGCTTTATTTAAAAAAATTACTTTCTATTCCATCCATAAAGATAAACTGTAACAAAGAGGTCTGACCTCTTCTCGATGCTTCTCAAAACAAAAGTTTCAGGGCACCTGGCTGGCACCTGTAAGTAGAATATGTGACTCTAGAACTTGGGGTCTTGCGATCAAGCTCCACATCAGGTGTAGAGCTTACTTAATAAAAACAAACAAATGAAAAAACTCATGGAGCTTCCGCATGATGGCTCGCTCAACTGAGTGTCTGACTCTTTCAGCTGAGGTCATGATCCCGGGGTCCTGAGACTAAGCCTCAAGTGTAGGCTCCCCACTCAGTGAAGAGTCATCTTGAGATTCTCTCTTCCTCTGCTCCCCACCAGCTTTGCTCACTCTCTCTCTCCCTCCCTCTCAAAAATAAATGGTAAACCTTAAAGACATAAAATAAAAGAGGTGACTGTGTAGCTCAATCAAGTAAGCATCCAACTCTTAGTTTCAGCTCAGGTGACAATCTCAGGATTGTGAGATCAAGCCAGGATGGTTAACACAGAGTCTGCTTCAGAGTCCCTCTCTCTTCCCCTCTGCCCCTCCCCTTGCCTGAACGTAATCTTTCACAATAAATAAAATCTTAAAAATAAAGAAATTTCATAGGTGGTTAATAACTTCCACTATCTGGATAATGATCACAAATTCCAAGACAAATAACAGCACTAAAAAAATATTTTACTATTAGTAGTTATACAATCAAATCGTAACAAGCAACCTTTGTTTTCAAAAATCTCAACACTTGCTAATTCCACCTGTAATCACATATATACAAATCAAATACACAAATTCAAACATTAAGACACAAGAAATAAAACTCAAAATTGGAGTTTTGAATAAACCTAACATCTACTATTAACTGTTATGTCAAATTATTAATACTCTCGTTAGTGAAGCTCAATTAAGAAAAAGCAAAGATCTTAGCATTTACCTTGTGTTTTCTGTTCAAGAAGTCGTCTTCTTTCATCCATGTCTTTTTCTGGAATACCTTCCATACCATATATTTCCAATTCGATGTCTGTTCTCCCAGGTATTGCATTTGGTACAGCATCTATTGTCTCTTTATGCACCTAACATTAAAACAAACTTCCATTAGATAGACTAAAGTGCCTCATAAAGTCCTTTAAGAGTAATCTGAAATTACTTAGAGAACACTCAGTATAATAGTTAAGCATAACTGGCTCTATAGTGAGACTATCTGGACTCAATCCTGTTTTGCTGCTCACTAACCAGATATGTGGATTAGGCAAATCATTTAAGATTACTCCACCCACAGTACCTAACACCTAGGATCATTTTTAGGATTAAATAAAACACAATGAATAAATTATCACTTGGCAGGATGTCTAACACATAGTAAGGACTCAATACATATTAATTTAAGCTTACTATGTAATCTTGCTTGCTTGAAGTATCAGCAATGAACTAGTAATTCCACTCAAATCAGAGAAGTTTCAAGTCTGACAAATAAAACTTAGAGGAAACAGTCCTCTTTTATCAAGAATTAAAATTTCCAAGAATGGATCTTGAGACAAGCCTGTAGTTACAAATTATAAAAGTGACATTTACAGTTAGCATTACCCCTAACTAAGGAGTTACCTGAGACACTTAACACTGCACAGCAATGATCCCGTCATTATCCTAAACTTATTTGGTAGACCACAAAGAGGAGGAAGTGCTATTATAAAACACTGGAAATCTACAATTTTTTTCCAGTATGGTTTTTGCTAGAACAGATGTTTCCAACACTCAAACATGGGTCTCTCTTGCCAATATGGTAAAATTCCTGTCAGTCTCAGTTTCTTCAGCCACTTGCATTCACTCAGGCTAAAAAATGTCAAAGTATTCTTGCCCAGACTATCAGCATTACCTGAAAACTTATCAGAAACACAAATTCTCAGTATACGCTCTACCCCATCAGAAACTCCTGGGTAAGGCTAGCAATGTGTGCTTTAACAAGCCCTCCAGGTGATTCTGAGGCATGCTCAAGCTTGAGAATCACTGATTTAGGTTAATAATGACTTGGACATACTTGTCCATACTCAATTTTTCTTTCCTCCCAAGACACTTTCATGTAAGAATAGAAAGGTAATTAAAGGAAGCTAAGTATCTTTTTTTAAGATTTTATTTATTTTTTTATTTAACAGACAGAGGTCACAAGTAGGCAGAGAGGCAGAGAGAGAGAGGAGGAAGCAGGGTCCCTGCTGAGCAGGGAGCCAGATTTGGGGCTCGATCCCAGGACCCTGGGACCATGACCCGAGCCAAAAGCAGAGGCTTTAACCCACTGAGCCACCCAGGTGCCCCAAGGAAACTATTTTCCTCTCAGATATGTATCTCAAAGACTTTAAACAGCGACATGCAAATCAAATTCAAAAATTGTAATTTTTTTAATAAATTTTTAACCACTGTTCCTCACTGTGATTAAAAGATCCACAAATAAAGCTACTCAACAAGCAACTTAATCACCGTTTTCTAAGTTTTTTGGAATGTTACTATTCTTGACAAATGCAGATGAATTAATTCATGTTTTCCCAAAAAATTAAAATTACATTCACATACACAGTAACTAGTCTTTGTTCTACTTCTAAATGATAAGGCCAAGAATAAACATTTCAAAAGCTGTTGGAAAGAAAGGAAAAGAACATGATTTACCTAACTACCTCACAATATCCCAGCCAGAATTAAATTTCTTAAAATCTTGCCTAGAAGTTGGTATGGTCTTGGCTGAAAAGACAAGAGAAAGCACTGATGTGAACCACCTAAATTATTAATGTCTTAGGTTTACCACCTATAAAACTGGAGGCTGTATCTGATTTAACTGCCATGCCTATCTCACAGGTTGCTACGCAACTACACTAGGACTACAAAAATAGAAGCACTTAGTCCATTAAAAATGTTACTGAAATAATTTCTCAACTAATCTCTTTCTAGTTCCATTCCATGTTTCTGCTCTTGTATAGTACAACTCTTCAAAGAGTGCCTCTACTTCTTTATTTTCTTTTGAAAGCATTCCAATCAAGCTTTCATCCTCATCGTTCTAGGAAATCATTCAATCTCAGTCCTCTTCTTCCTTGACCTACCACCAGCATTTGACGCAGTTAAATAACTTACTCCTTGAAACATTTCATTTGGTTTTCAGTACACTATTTTCTTGGATTTCCTACCATTTCAATGTCCCTGAATGGTTTACTTTAATCTTCCAACCTTTAAATACTGGGAGTGGCCTAAGGTGGAGTCCTTGCACCTCTTTTTTTATCTATATTCCACTCCCTAAGGAAAAAGGACATCTAGTATAATGAGTTAAATAAAATAGCTGTCCTTACACGGTATCCTTCCAAACTTCTATCTCCAGCTCCCACCTCTCTGAACTCCAGGATTGTAGACACAACTCCTTAGAGGACATCTCCATCTGGATATTCAACAGACCTTCTCAAAATTAACCTAACACCAACCTGATATCCTCATCTCTAAGCCTATTCTTCCGGCAGCTTTCTACATCTCAGTGTGTATCTCACAGACCAAATGCCTTCAGATCATCTGTAACTCCTCACTTTATTATACTCTGCATCAAATCCACCAGCAAAGTCTGGTCTCTGTCACCCTCACCTCTTGCCTGGAATACTCTAGTCACCCTAAGTGCACTCTGCAGCCTGTCTAATCTCAAGTCTACTGGCCAGGACAATTCTTTAAAAAAAAAGAAAGAAAGAAAAAAGAAAGTGCATCAGCATGCTCTCCCTCTACTCAAACCTCCCATTTCATTCAGAATTGAAGAAAATGGCCTACGTAAGCCCTCCTATATAAAGAACATTGCTACTCTTTCCTTCTTCCTTCAATATAGGAGGATGCTCCTATATGTGAGGGTCTTTCATTCGCTGTTCCACGGCTCTTTCACTTCCTTTCAGATCTCTGTTCAGATGTCAGTTTCTCATCCAGGCCTTTTCCCATCTTGTGGCCCTCCCTATACCTCCTACCTAGTTTTAGCCTTCTCTATCACTTATCACTGAAAAACTAAGTATTTACAGTTTATCTTCTTCCACAACACGAATCTAAACTCCACAATGGTGACTTTTTCTTCACAGCTGTATACTTAGTGCCTAAAACACTAACACAATACCCTCTCACAGGAACTTTTTGTGAGAAATAGTAATATTCTGTATCGAAACTACCCAATACAATAGTCATCCACCAGCCACATATGACTGAGCACTGGAAATGTGGCTATAATGACTGACATATTAAATTTTTTAATTTTTAAATTACCCCTTTAAAAAAAAAAAAAGACTTATTTCAGAGAGAGAGCAAGAAAGCAGGGGGAGGAGCAGCAGGCTCACCACTGAGCAGGGAGCCCAATGCGAGACTGAAATCCCAGGACGCTGGGGATCATGACCTGAGCAAAGGCAGGTGCTTAACCAATTGGGCCAGCCAGGTGCCCCTAAACGTCTTTTAAGTAGCCACATGTAACTAGTGATTACTACAGTGGAAAACTGTGGGTCTAGCATGTAGCAGGATCTAAAATATTTTTGAATGAATATTAAATTATTGTTATATAATTGGGAGTGGAAAAGATCTATATCAACATATTTTCTTTTATAAACTTATTTTTAAACTTGGGGAAACAACATCTTATTTTAATTTACCTCCCTGCCTCCTACCAACAGTAGTTTCCAATGAATAAGGATTTGCTCATCTCTCATCTCTCTAGGGTCCAATTAGGCAAAAATTCAGGCAGCTCTAGGATTGGCAAAAGTAGAAGAAATAACGTTGAATAAGACATAAAGGCACTTACTAGATCTTTAAAAATATAAATTGCAAAGCTTTCCCTACCTAGCAGTGAAAAAACTCAAGAAACACAAAAATTATCGAATGAAACACAATGTTACCATTCCAAAAGAGGTCCAGGGAATAACAGAAGTAAGCCTATCCTCAGGCAACAGATTATAACAAATCTTTCAAAGGCAGTGAG
The DNA here is from genome assembly GCF_010015895.1 of Lontra canadensis. NCBI lineage: Eukaryota > Metazoa > Chordata > Mammalia > Carnivora > Mustelidae > Lontra > Lontra canadensis. The sequence continues at coordinate 7,142 of NW_022631131.1, read as the reverse complement.
TAATGGTAGCTAATTATGTGTTAATTCTCATAGGATTAGAACTGGTCAGACTGACCACAAAATTGAAATCACTGATCCTTGTTCTCTAACCCAAGTACAAAGCAGATACTTGGGGACCTCAATTTGTCACCAATCTAACCTAGGATAAGAAATACTATCAATAATTCAAAAATAAACATTAGCAACATAAATTTTCTTTAAACATTGAAAAACCCAATTATTTATCTTCTTAATGGCTAAAAACAGTGTTTTTTAAAGCTAACTAACCACATCTGATCTTTCGCAATAAACAAAACCCTACAGCTGTCAAAGAGAAATTCAAAAAATTTTTTCACATGGTTTAAACAAGGGGGTAAAAATTAAATTAGGGGAAAAAAAAATCCTTACCTGCATGCAATGAATAGCTAAGCCAGGTCCTGTGTACAACTTCTTATGACATATATGGCATTTAAAATGTTTTGCTTTTTGGTGTTGTATAAGAATCTTCTCATCATCAAAATCTCTATTACAATACCTGATCAATGCTGTTAAGGTACAAAACCAGCATGATATTGACGCTGCTTATAAAAAAAATCTGTCATACATTAGAGAACAGGAGGAAGAATATTAAAATGTAAAAACAGCTAAAACCAAAAATGTCATTTATACAAACTTTGTTTCTGGTATTTACTATGTAATTCGGAATTATCTTGCCATGTACTTCTACTCTTTTAAAGATTCCCAGAAATCCATAATCTCTCTCCACCATCTCTAAATGAACACATCTCAGTAATCAGCAACATAGTTTTGTCAAATTCTTGCATTTAAAAGAGATTTAAGTGAAACTGACTTTTTTTTTCATTATTTCAACATTTGAAATGCACACTGTGGACTGTACAGTTCAAGGTTAAAAAAAAAAACCCCGAGTTTATGTCGAGACTGAATTTCAAAATAGAAATCATTAAATAGACGAACAAAAATAACTGAAATATTAAAAATCTACCTAATACCTGGAATCTGAGATTATTTAGATCCAAAAATAAGCTCATAACGAATAAGAACATATCCCTATGAACAAGCCATAAAGTTGTTTGCAACTCCTTATAAATTTATGTTGCCATAGAGTGTATTTAAACTCACAAATCACATTAATAAGACTGAGAATTTTGATCTCACTCGACAGATTTTCCTAAAAGCACATTGAAAAAAATAAGTGACCATCTTCCAACTAGCATGGGAATAAACGCAATTCTGTAACAGATCGTTTTTTAGTACAGACCAGTAAGCAAAACCACTTTCATCGTCAAATGTATTAGCGCTTCCGGAAAAAGTATTTAAAAAGACGCCACGTTTTAGTAAGCAATAGGAAGCAATTTTTTTTTTTTTTTTTGAAGACTTACAAAGCCAGGTAACAGACGAAAAGAAACTCCACCCTCTAAGAAACGCTTCTTGAAGATTAAGGCGCCAGTGGGTGAGACGCGGAAACTAGTTCCCCCAACCCAGGTCAAAAAAAAAAGGGGGGGGGGGTTCGAAACCGGGGTTGACGAACACAAGCCTTTACTAAGCCATCGAATCTACAATAAAACGGGAAAAGTGGGTGAGAGGCTCCGAAGCTCTCCCCTAATCTTCCATAGACTCAATCGGCGTATTATACTCGAAGAAAGCCCCTTTGTTGAATCGTCACCAAAACAACGGAGTGTGGCCGAACAGCCTTAGGGAACACTGTCCTTGGTGGAGGGGTCCAAGCCGCCTCCCAGCGGTTGGGTCCACGAGCGCACCACATCAAGAACCTCCTGAGTCACGGAGTCCCACGACCCCCAACTGCCAGAGAGCCTGTCACCCTAGGAACTTCATTTTCTGCGAGGTATTCCCAAATCCGGCTCCGGGCCATCCAGCCACCCACCTCGAGGCCTAGATCCCAGACACTCTCCGCCACAGGCCAGAGCAAGGCCTCCCAGTCCCAGTCACCGCCAACCGGCGCCCCCGCTCGGCCTCGACTTCAAACCGGTAAAGGATATCAGCACCACGGCTTCAGCTGCTTCTTCTTCTTGCGACCCATAACCGCGCTCTACCGACAAAGTATAAGGGGGAAAAAACAAGCAGGAAAAACGAGGCAAATACCGCTCACTCTCCCGACCCAACGGCCACCACCGCGTCCCACAGGAAACAGACACAAAATGGCCGACGCCCTCGTTCGCCGCTCTGCTCCCGTCAGGCACTGCGGCCGGAGGCGGTGCTAGGCCGGGTAGGGTCACATGACGCAGGCCTCCTCCCTGAGTGGGTGGAGACTCGTGGCGGCTGAGGTGCAGCCGCCATCTTGTCCGTTTAAGCTGTCCCGGCCATCCTTGCTTGTGTTTGCTGATCCCTCCGGTTTCTTTTGTAAGAGAGCTGGTTACGGAGGTACGCCGAGACACTCGTAATTGAAGGAGTGGGGGTTTGGGGGGACTGGAAAGATTATTATTGTAATTAAGGACAGACTACAAATAAAAAATACTGAAAGAGCGCCCAACTTTTAATTATGTCTCTTTGCTCGAATTAATCCTTCCTGTAGTAAGTGTTGCGCATTTGCTTATCACATATTTTGTTAAAGAAGTGTCAGTCTCTGCCTTGTAATTCACAGATGGGTGACAGGGTGCTGCAGACCTCCGGAGGGGAGCACTAACAAGGGTCTTAGAGGTCATTGGGGTGTCAAGAAGGGTTTTCTGAAGGGTCCGTGGGAGCAAGGGAAGTGGAAGAGAGAGAAACTCTTTGAAGGAGCAAAAAGCGCAAGTCTTTGAGCCTGAGCGCCTGAAATACACTAATGGTGTTGGGGCTGGAGCTCCTAGTGATGGGGCTGGTTGGTGGCAAGAGATAATCCTAGGGAGGAGGGAAAAAAAGGAATCTAGGCTGGAAGGGAAGAAGTAAAACCGTGTTCACAGCACAATGTTGTTATGGGTTGAACTGTGTCATTGTGTGTCCCCCCACCCCACGCAATCAACCACAAAGAAAAGTAAGTCCTAACCCTCAGTACCTCCGAAGGAGACTTTGAGCGGTGAGCAAGCTGACGCTCTAGTAGAGGAAACATAATAAACAAATGCATAATGTCAGGAGTGATTAAGTGCACTGGAAAAGAACTAAAACAATATTAGGGGACATGATAGAGACCTGCTGGGATGACAGGAGAGGTTTGTGTGGGATGTGTTTTGTACAGGGCATTTTCCGTCTGAGGAGGGACATTTGTGCAGAAAACTGATATGAAAGAAAAAGACATGCACATATCTGGGGGTATTCCAGACAGAAGCGCAAATTAAAAGAGGGCTACACTGGGGGGAGGGGGGGATTGGAGTGTTTGAGAAACAGCAGGAAATGTGACCAGAACAGAGTGAGCAAGGGAGAGTGATAGGAAATGAAGTCACAGGGGGAGGTAGAGGCCAATCTATGAAGGCTTCTGTACATCAATCAGAGCCTTTTTCTTTCTTTTTTTTTTTTTTAATTTACTTATTTGACAGAGAGCGAGCGAGCACAAGCAGGCGGAGTAGCAGGCCCAGGGAGAGGGAGAAGCAGGCTCCCTGCTGCGTAAGGAGCCTGACACCGGACTCGATCCCAGGACCCTGGGATTATGACCTGAGCGGAAGGCAGTTGCTTAACCACCTGAGACACCCAGGCGCCCAGTGCCTTTTTCTTACAGTGGTTTCTAAGACTGAAGCTGGAGAAAACAATATAAAATAACAGTTAAGATTATAGATTGATCAGGGCGCCTGAGTGGCTCAGTAGGTTACGCATCTGCCCTCCTCTCAGGTCATGATCCTAGGGTCCTGGATGGAGTGGGAGTCTGCCTTTATTTCTCCCTCTCCCTCTGCCACTCCTCTGCTTGTGCACTCCTCCCCGTGCTATGTCTCTCTGTCTCCTTTAATTGTGTTGCCAGAATAAAAACTTAAATACTGGATTGTGTTTCTATTTGTGCACATATTCTAATTCTGATTCATTCTTTTTAATGGGTACATAGTCTTCCGGTACGTATGTGTATTAGTTTCCTATTGCTGCCATAACAAAATCACAAATATAGTGGCTTAAATCAATTTAAGTTTATTATATGACAGCCCTGGAGATCAGAAGTCTGAAATGGCAGGTCTACATTCCTTCTGCAGCTTCTAGGGAAGAATCACTTACTGCCTTTTCTAGCCTCTAAAGGATACACAAATTCCTGGCTTGTGGTCCCAAATCACTTCAGTCTCTGTATATCACAACTGCCTCCTCTCTGATTTCCCTCCTTCTTACAGAGACTCTTATGGTTACACTGGGCCTACTTGGATAATCCAAGATAATCGTCCCATTTCAAGTTCCTTAGTATAATCACACCTGCACAGTCGTTTTGCTATGCGAGGTAACATATTCTCAGGTTCCAGAGGTTAGGATGTGGACATGCTGGCAGGGGTGTGTGTGTGTGTGTGTGTGTGTGTGTGTGTGATTATTCTGCCTACCAGTGCTTGTACCAAAATTTACATAATCAGTACTCTATTGACCAACATTCAGATTATCTAGTTTTTCATCATTTTAAACCACGTTGCAAGGAATATTTTTGGACTTGTATTTTCACACTTACATAAATGTATCCATTTGATGATATCCTGGTGTTGCACCAATAGCCAAAGGGTATGTGAATTTAAAATATTGATAGAGGAGGGCCTGGGTGGCTCAGTGGGTTGAAGCCTCTGCCTTCGGCTCGGGTTGTGGTCCCGGAGTCCTGGGATCGAGCCCCTCATTGGGCTCTCTGCTCAGCGGGGAGCCTGCTTCCACCCCTCTCTCTCTGCCTGCCTCTCTGCCTACTTGTGATCTCTGTCAAATAAATAAATAAAGGGGCACCTGGGTGGCTCAGTGGATTAAAGCCTCTGCCTTCGGCTCAGGTCGTGATCCCAGGGTCCTGGGATCGAGCCCCACATTGGGCTCTCTGCTCAGCGGGGAGCCTGCTTCCTCCTCTCTCTCTGCCTGCCTCTCTGTCTACTTGTGATCTCTGTCTGTCAAATAAATAAATAAAATCTTTAAAAGAAAATAATAAAAGTCACATCATTGACATAAAATAAATAAATAAAATCCTAAAAAGTTTTTTAAATATTGATAGAAAAAAAATAAAATATTGATAGACATTTTCAAATTCCTTTCTAAATCACGTATATTGGGGCATCTGGCTGGCTCAGTTGGTAGAGCAAAAAGCAACCCTTTTTTTTTTTTTTTCCTTTTTTGACAGAGATCACAAGTAGGCAGAGAGGCAGGCAGGGGCTGGTGGGCAGGCTCCCTGCTGGGCAGAGAGCTGGATGTGGGGCTCAATCCCAGGACCCTGAGATCAGGACCAAAGGCAGCCAAAGGCAGAGAGGCCTTAACCCACTGAGCCACCCAGGTGCCCTGAGCATGCAACTCTTAATCTCAGGGTTATGAGTTCAATCCCCATGTTGGATGTAGAGATTACTTTAAAAAATAAAATCTGAAAAAAATAAACAAAATAAAATTAACCATGTGTATTTTTATTCCTATCAGCAGTTTAGGAGAATGCTTCTTTACGTGCCTCAGCACAAGGTATTTCAAATCCCTGCTAATCTGCCAGGTGAAAAGTAGTACAATATGTCACCAATTTCATTTGAAATTTCAGTTTAAATTGAACAGTTTATTTGCTTACATATTCATTTTTATTTCTTCTATGAACTGCCTATTGTCTTTCTTTTTTATTGACAAATGACAGACCTTCATCTATTATATATGTTGCAAATACTTTTCCTGGATGGTCATTTGTGTTTTGACTTTGGGTGACACAGAAGTTTAGTTTTTACCTAGTCAGATTTTTCTTTTCCCACGTGGTTTCCAAGTGTTTTAAATATTTAGAGAGGCCTTTTTCAAGACTCTTCAAAGTTCTCCCATGTTCTTACCTGGAAGTGGGCATTTTAAAGTCATATCATTTGGGGCACCCAGGTAGCTCAGTCAGTTTGGCCTCTGACTCTTGATTTTGGCTCAAGTCATGATCTTGGGGTCCTAGGGTCAGCCCAGGGGTCAGGCTCCCCACTGGGCAGGGAGTCCTGGCTTGTCTCCCTCTCCCTCTGTCCCTCTCTCTGCTTGTGCGTGCTCTCTCTGACAGAAGGAAAGCACAAGCAGGAGGAGGGGCAAGTAGAGAGAGAGGGAGAAGCAGGCTCTCCGCAAGGCAGGGAAGCAGATGGGGGGCTCAAAATCCCAGCATCTTGGGATCGTGACCTGAGCCGAAGGCAGACAGACGCCCAACCCTCTAAGCCACCCAGGCGCCCCTAAAAATAAATTTTTATATCTTTTATCAATCTGGTGCACATGAGTACGTGTCCACGCACTTGAAGGGTAGTTGGAGGACCCATTCATCCCTTGCCAGGTGGCCAGCTAATTGTACCATGTTTATTACGTCTCCTGGACGTCTTAGACGATAGCCAGAGGAGAAAAGAGAGTCAAAAGAGAAACGGTAAAAGAGTCGCGGGAGGTAATTTGGTGCGCCTACTAGCCCCTGCGGGGAGTAAAGCGCCCCCGCCCTGGGCCGCCAGCTTCCCGGACTCCGGGAAACCGGCGGAACGCAGGTGCACGAAGGCTTGGAGCCGCACGAACCCGGCCTGGGAGGACTGTACGGCAGCGGGGGAGCGGTTTGGCGGGAACACAGGGCCGCTCGGAGGCCGCCGCCGCCGCGATGCTCCCCTCCTTGCAGGAATCTCTGGATGGGGATGAAAAGGAGCTAGAGAGCAGCGAGGAGGGAGGCTCCGCGGAGGAGCGGAGACTCGAGCCGCCACCCAGCAGCCACTATTGTCTCTACAGCTACCGCGGAAGCAGGTGCAGCACCCAGCGTCCCTGTGGTCCCTCCCCGGCCCTGCCGCCGGGCCCCGAATCCCAACCCCGCGCCCCGGCCCCGCATCCCAACCCCGGTCGCTCGCAAAGACCTCCCCCTCTCCCAGCTGTATAGTCTCTGGCCCTAAGTGCCCCCTGGCCTCACGCCGTTCTTAAGGGCCACCGGCCTGGACTTTGCCCCTCCTAAGCCTCTGCGCTCCAACTGTCCCTCTCGACTTCTCAGCCCCTTCCTGTCGCCCCTGCCCTTGCTTGGCGCAGCGCCTCGCCCACTCATTAATGTCAGTTTCCACCCCGTCCTTCTTGTCCGTACCGCCCCACTTTCTCCCATTAGCCCCACG